>NW_023998432.1:247829-316623 GCF_014805625.2 Glossina fuscipes | reverse complement strand
TGTGTGTGTGTGTGTGTGTGTGTGTGTGTATGTTTAGTTGTTACACTTAAATGAATTATGAAACAAGCACTGCCAAAAATTACTATAGCCTGCTGCTCTCGCGTATTTGCGCTTTATCGGTTCCATTGATTTTTTGCAAATGATTGTTTGTTAAAATAACCGGCAAATTATTATTATAAGGAGGAACTTCATCACCAGCAAATACTGAATTATCATGACCTTGTATATGGCGGGTATGAGCTTCAATATCTTTATCATACTTATTGGTAGTTTCTTCGGTTTTCGGTTTACCTTCCAACATGAAGCAGGTGATGAGAAACAAAATCGAACCTAAAAAACAGGAAAGAAGAACTTTTTAATCTTTTTCCCTTTTATTATGTATTTAAAAATCAATTAATGTCGAATGAAACTTACTTATGCCATACATGCCGGCGTAGAATATCATAATGGCTCCTCGATAACCAATTTTTTTGGCCACTGGATCAACGAAGATGGGGAGATTGCCGCCAATATTATTCATAACAAACAGGAATACACCAATCGTCGAAGAACGCACTTTTAACGGTACAATTTCGACAACAATGGCAAAAACAATGCCAAACCACATTTCCGCAAAGAAATATGAAAGACCCAAAGTAATCATAGCCCATAAAGGATTAAAGTATACAGAGCCAAAGGCCGGTAGGGTAGCTACCAATTGACTTAACGCCAAAACAATAGCTCTAGATCGAACGCCCATCTTAGCTACGATACGATCAGAAACAATACCGCCCACCACAACACCAACGCTGCCAATACCAATAGTTACACAAAATAACCACCAGCCCAAATCCACATCAGGAAAATAAATGTTATAATACAAGTCCGCGTTATAAGCAAAAGTCATACCGCCCGAATGACGTATAGAAGCAGCGATCATTAGCATAATCATGGCAGGATTTTTTAGTACTGACCATAAGTTACCCTTTTTTCCGCTCTTATCTTGCATATTGGTTTCAGCAATAGCTTTACGTTCCGGCTCTTTAAGAGTAGTCCCCGTTAATATAGCCATCAGAATAGCCAAGATGCCAGTACCTAAATACGTTACGCGCCAGCCCAAATTAAAGAAATTGGCTTTGGTAATGTAACGACCCACAGGAAAAGCTATACCGTAACCACCATATATGCCCCAATTGAAAATAGCCATCACCAAAGCTCGTTTAGATTCGGGAAAAATATCCGACATAATGCCAGTAGCTAAAGGATTGCAGCCAGATTCTCTGTTTTCCAAAAAAAGAAAAGAAAAATTTCAAATTTTAAATATTCAGCACAAACACGTATGTCATTTATATTCGCCCAGTATTTCAGAATTTCGAATATTTATTAACTCTGGCGCGTATATTAAAATCTAAATGTTTAGTGGGTCATTAAGACGCATTTTCCTATTGAGGTTTGTTAATGAGTTTCGCGAATATTTCTAGCACAAATTATAACATAGATTCAAATCAATAAAATATTGTTCGATGCATTTATCTGATTATTACAAGTTGTTTTTCAAACTTACAAGAAGTAATGAACCAAGTATCTTATTCGTTTCTTTCAATATTAGAAGCGAAGTGGCATGGCCCACAGTAGGGCATTATACACAAATTTTACTTATTTGTTCATAACTCACCCTGCCGCCATAATCATTCTTAATACGACCAACTGCCAATACTCTTTGACAGTGCCTTGTAGAATAATAGCTATTCCAAATATTACAGTGCAGACGGTCAACATTTTAACACGATTATATTTGTCAGCTGCCACACCCATAAATACTCCAGCAATAGTAAAAATTAATATGAACGTTGGGCCCGCTAAGATTTGATATTCAATACCTAAGCCATTGTAGTTCCATTCACAGTAATTAGTGCCATTGATATCTAAAGCTAAGCAACTAAAAGATAAATAAGAGGAAGCATACATTAAATTCTTTCGTTTTTTTTGCTCAATTTCCTTACTTACCTCGTCTCGTTCGTTACTGCTGAACATTGCTCTGGAAGTTCTGTTCTCTCGAACATTGTTGTATTCATTTGACACGCTATGTCGCCATAATCCAAGTCTATGGCTGTCTGTTTCGATGTTACACCAATAAGATAATGACCCAATTCTCCTAGAATATATCCTACTGTTAGTACTCCCAAGACATAGGAACTATAAAAAGAGCTCAGGCGGGATAGTACCGATATCATTCTAACGAATAACTAGAAATGAAAAGGATATTTAGAGAACTGATCGTTAAATATTTTTAAATAGTTTAACTACTTTGCTTTAAAATTTTTCTTTGTCTTATTTACGCCCAAACAAAGTTATCTTAAATATTATTAATGTAAAAAAGTATGAAAATCATTCTCGACATTTATTTTAGAAAGCTAAAAAATTAAATCTTGAAATTCCATAAAATTAGATGCGCCTGATCGATTTCCACTCTAAGATCATCTATTGAATATGAACGTCGTTTGGAAAATGAAGAGACGTTCTCAACTGATGTTATACCGAAGACTTATCCTTTAAATGAATTTGAACTATTTTCAAACCAAGTAACCTGGTAAGAATTTGCACTGTTCTCGTCAAATTTGAAAATGATATTTTCGTTCTTGTGACTGTAACGAAATTTACAATAACAATTCGCATGGACAGATGCAGATGCACAGACCTTGTTCAGAGTTTAATTCCGATTGAGAAATATATATAAATTCTAGGGTCTCTGAAGGATTTTGGAACGTGTTGCAAAGATTTTAGCAAAATGACTTCATCTGAATCTTTTGGTGTAATGTAAATATAAAAAAATGGCAAGCGTGTACGTAAGCGTGTAAGTATATTACTCTTCAACGCATGATTGTACGCAAAGCTAATGACACTGGCTTCGCAAACGTTTTCCAGTCAACTTTAAGCTATTTGTCTCCTTTCGATTCGATCATATCTGATGACGTTAATAGACTTTTCATTCTTGTCGATCGCATTTATACTTGTACTATTAATCGATCAATTATTTGTACGATAAGTCAGATCAGTGCGTGCTATTTCGTTATCGGTTTGGCTAGCTTTCAAAAATTTCAATACAGTCTTTTTCTTCTCCTCACATGGGCACTCGGGAGAGGTTGTTGAAGTGAATTATCCATTTCCTTATTATAAGTTCAAAAGACGTAGAGATGTGAAAGTCTATTTGTATTGCCAATTGTTACAACATTTTTTCATTTTTACCCTTATTTTGTCAGAATAGCAATATCTACATTTTAGTTTGCAAAGGGTTATGGAATTTTTGGAATAATTATTTCATTATTCATGCAAAATGTAATGAACTGAAATCTGAAACTTTGTTATTGAAATTGAACGTTGCAAAAATTGCCCCCTATCTTATATATATGTATAACAGTTGGAATGTACATTGTAACATAGAAACAAAAAAATTTATATTATTCAGAATGAAAAGAAAAAAAGCAACAAAACCTTGTTTTTGCATTCCAAAACAAAAATAACGGTACGAGCAACTGTGATGTACACTATTTCAATACGAGGCAAAGTACTTTTTAAAATACATTGGATAATAATTGCTTTTGGAAAAATTGTTTCCAATCTTTCTCAAATATGGGCAATTTTGTTCCTAAAAGGATAAGGATGTAGTATACTTTACTTACTTAACCATTTAAAATAAGCTAAGTAACAATTGTTTTAAGACCTATTAATGAATTGTATCCAACCAGCATACTGATTATTTTTAGTTAACTAGCTCTCACTTCGACAATATAACTTGAAAGTCATCCCGTTTTGCACTAGGTATAGCTTTCCTCATTGGAAATTTTATTTCGAAAAAATAAAGGGCAATTTTCACGTTTGTTTCTTTATAAGTAATTAGTATCCAGTATACCTAATATTTTGAGTGACCAAGTATTATTAGAATAACCAGACTATACCTAGGAAATCCAGCGATAAGTTACATTATAAAAATAAGATGTATAGGCAACGTTTTACTAAAAATTAGACCTGCCCTTCCATCAGCAACAACTAAATTACTTTTCATCGATTAATAACAAGGAACGTCGCTAGAATCGAACTGATGCAAAGTATGCTCAGCCTATAGAAAATTTGAAGTGTTATGCGAAGACATGGACTGTTATTTTTTTGCCATGAAATAAAAATATTTATACCGCAGCTCCAAGCCAAATTCGTACAACCAGCGAAAATCTTTGTTTTATGTAATATGTTTAAAATTAAATGTTGCTATAACAAGTACGAAAATTATGTTATATAATACATATATATTCGGTCATGACCGAATCTCTTATACCCATCATCGTTGTCCTGAAAAAGGCAAAACAAAGTAAAGAAACTAAAATTTCGTGCTCTATAATATGAAGTGAGCGCGGCTGATTTTGACTATTTTTTTGCCAATTTTTGCCTATGTGTCTCTGGGAAAGTTTAAATGAGTTCCAAATTCTTATGCAAATTTGTAGGTGGTATCTTAATTGTCGATTACGGAAGAGTGTTTACGACACATACTACACAGTTGGACAAACGGGTAGCCGGACATGCTTAGGTGCATTCCAAATTTGAAACTGGCTAAGAATGTATATAATTTATGCAGTTTTTGGAGCCTGTTTCAGCGCGTTACAGTGGTTATGAAAAAAAATTCATTTTTGGTGCACTACAATATTGAGTAAGCGTGGTAAATTTTTTGCATTTTTGCATAGATGCTACAGCATTACGCACAGAATATACTTTCTACTACTATATAGTCAATTTTTTAAACCATTTGATAAACATCGGTGTCCTCACATTACGTGAGTTTTGTAAGCATGTCCTTCAACCGATTAGGTCCATTTTCAATACAAGCGTGCGCCCAAGGACTTCCAACGTTTCTGCCACATTTGAAGTCGATAGCTTCATTAGGCTTCATTAGGTTCGCAGAACGGACAGACGAACATATATACTTTGCTTTGTTTTGACAATGAGAGTATACCCCTAACCCTTCGGTGATAGGTGTAAAAAAGTATGCAATGGCCTTACTTATTACTTCAATAATTTAATATGTGACGCTGCCAAATATAAATATTTTTATTCAATATTTATTCAACCGCATTCGCAATAGGCTCTAAATCATAACCTTCAAATAAATAAACAGACAAAATATATGTAGATAAGCGCGTGTGTCGCGATTTACAGGTTTTCAAAAGTTTACAAACTCATACGTTAAACTAATTTCAATTGGAATTATCGCAAGACTGATTATGGTATGCAAAAATAGCTGCTTCCTTAAATACATGATAAGATTTATTGAAAAGTTTCTTGATCAAACAAAAGAAAAAAGCTCGAGCTTTCTACGTAGCAAAAATAAAAGGAAGTGAAAGGTATCTATCTTTTGGGATTAAAAAGTTGTTGTTAAAAAATTATTTTCAGTAAACTTTAAATTGACATTTTCTTTGTGCAATTTTTAAGCGCTAATTGACTATATTAAGTATATTGTTTAAATGTTTAAAAACGCAATAATTTATAAATCTTATATTAATATTAAGTAATCTAACTTTTTAATAGCCGGTAGCGTTAACATTAAATCCATATAAAGCATAAGTATCTCAATTATGAAATAAATTAAATTTCAATCTTATCTATAATGAGGTTTTGTTAGAAAAAATTTCAATTTCTTCTAAATGAAATGTTTGTTTGCACTGTAACGACATTATCGAAATTTCCAAGTAATACTCATTGCACCTGTTCGAATGTTCGTTGATCTTAATGAACCTAACGTTATTGTATTGAGATCAATTTCTCACTTTGGGTGTGAAATTCTTTGTTGTTAAATACTAAATATTAAATACGAAATAATTTATTAAAAAACAATTTGAGTTTTTTTTTTTAATGTTTATTATCGAAGGGCGGAAAGTGGTTTACAAGCTTTTATAACATTTATAAATATGCATTAGAGAATGCACAAAGCATATATGAGCTTGATCAGAATCCGTGTCGATTTAATCTCCTTCGTCTGTGTGCTTGTCTTTCATTACACTATTAATGTCAATCTCTACGTTTGGAAAAATTGAGATAGAAAATGAAAATGTTAGGTTAATAGCTGCGAACCAAGTTAAAAATACTCGTAATCCATCCGCATCCATATCTGCAATGAACAAAACTTTATCGTAAATATTTTCTAAGACCACCTAAGTAAGTAGCAAGCATAGAGAGCAAAATTCGTAATCGACTTGTAGTCGCGCCAATAATGCATGGAGAATGTTAATTTTCACTCTATAGGAAACGTCGTTCTGCTAACTGGTGAATGTATTTCCTAGAAACAGCTTAAAATCCCTCCACAAACTGACATTTGAATATCTAACAGAGTAATTTGCAATTCCAAGTTATGAGTTTAAGTTGAGGGTGGCTGTCAATGATGCGTTAATAACTTTCTCGTTTTTATACCATACACCACAAGTGATGTAGGGCATGTTAAGTTAGTGCGGACGTATGTAACACCTAGAAGGATTTGAGATAGAGCAATCTTTTGTTATACCGATCATTTCATTATAATTTTCTGATGAAATTTTGTACACTAACGTGCTTTGACCCAAGGACTAATTATATTGAAAACGATTTGGATCGGACCACTTTTTGACCATTCCCCATATACCCCCATATACCGCCTTAGGTTGAAGAGTCGTTATAATGTCGTTTTTATATGGCAAAAAGATCTAATTTTCAATATTTCATGGTGACGACAATTCGTTCGCAATAGTGAATTTAGACAAGTTAGGTCTATTTTTTTGGATACCATTGCATATGAGGATTCTCAGGAAATGTGAACGCTGTAAAAAGGCCAAAAGGCCCAATTGTGAATGTTTTCTGATAGAAATTTGTTCGTGATAGTGTAATAATTTGACATAAAAATAAAGCGGAGCAAATTTGAGGCACATGGATCTATTTCCCATTCCCTATAAGACTTCTCCTGAATAGCAAGTCCTTTAGAAAAAGATTTCATGAGGAAAATTGGTTTATACTTGTAATTTAGAAAAAAAAAAAACAAATTAGGAGTAGCGAGCTTCGATCACGTAGGTCTATTTGTTAGACCCCAATATATGTAGAGGTCACCGTGAAAAGCAAACCCTTATATGGAGAGAAAGTCTGTTTACTAGCTTTTGATGATGATGATGATGATGATGATGATGATGCGAACGATAAGTTAAGTTTCCAAAATATAGATAACATCATGTGATATTTTGGGCATCCTCCAATAAGCGGGCTTTCATGAAAAGCACACTTTTGCAGGAAAATGATGCTTAATTTTCACTTTACTATTACTAAAACCAATGAATGATTGTATTAGGCGAGGCGGGGTAGTGGAGTAGATTATCAATTGTCCGTTTCGTCCGACTATGAAGTTCTTGTTCTTTCGTTTTTTTTTTTTTGTTCTTCAATAGTTTCATAAGTGCTTACGTCTCGCTGTACAAGCTATTGTTTAAAAAAAATATTTATTGAAATAAATAACTAAACAAGCGGAAAGTTTATCAACATTTCACATATATTTCTTGCTTTCTCCGTCTTATTGATTTTCTATATAAAACCACGATTTTCATTATTTCAAGGTTTTTATAAGCTTACCACTAATCTTTTGTAGAACCAAATTACCGATTAACTGTGAGGAGTATATATTTTATAGCTTCTAAATGAAAAAAAAAAAAATTTTTTTTTATTACTATCCTGTTTGCTTTACTGCTTAATTATTTTACATTTCAGTCATTAAGTAAATCAATTCTAATCAGATTAGTATATCTAACATATTTAAAATGAAATTTTCTACAAGCCGCTTAAGGATAGACGAGTCGGTGATGCAGAAAGTGTCACTGCCCAATTTTTAGAAGGGAAAAAAAACTGTACATCGACAAAAGTTGTATAAAAATCTTCCTATGCGAAATGAATCTGTGAGTTGGGCCAGAAACTAGAATCAACCAGGAAATTGTTTGCCACTAGTGGGATTTTGTGTTTGGCCAGATTCAATTTTGCTGAAATCTGAAGTCTTTAAGGTCCAAGAAGGTAATGAAAAGTAAACATATCCTATTTATCGCTTGATTAACTCGACTTTAATAATTGCGACCACCCTATAAGATAAAAGGTTAGGAGAATCAAGGGCACTCCAAGGCTCTCATTTAATTGAAAGTGGTGTATAAATAAAAGACGCAAAGAGAAGCAAATGTTTTTAGCGAAGTCAGAGGGACGATTGAGCTGAGAGTGAACTGCTTTAGCGTAATCCATTATAATTTCTCATATTAACATATCGTTGCGAGCTCCTAATCTAAAAGTAACTATAGTAGAATAAACAAAATATCAATTATAAAGCGGTCCATTATTCTCTTATCTATTTTGCGATTCTACAGACAAAGAATAACTGTGCACTGAATTCGCTATTTCAGGAATAGTATGCACAAATATATACGTAGTATACAGACAAATAGGTAGACGAATATAGGTAAACGAAAAATGTCGTGGCGTTTTTTAGAATAGTTTCAAAGTTTCAAGACAGGTAAGTTTCATAATATTATATATATTTCTTATATATGTCAAGCCATGGTATGTACAATAGACAGAGCTAGCATTTCTTAATTCAATCGAAAGTAATTGAGTTTTGAAAAAATGCGAGAAATTGCGTTAAATTCGACAATATCGTCGCGATCACGACACCAACGCTTTATAGTTCTTTGAAAGCATTTATGGTGTTTATGGTAAAGATACGTTATCGAAACGTGCAGAAAATAAATGATTCGCTCATTTTCACTCTGGAAATTGCGATGTTAAGAACTCCCCGCTCTGGTCTGTTAACACTAGAAAGACTGAAACTTAGTATAATAATTTAGTTGAAATTAATTTTTAATGTTTTTCACATTATTTAAAGTTATATAATACGTTATTAGTAAATATTAGATAATAAAACAAGTGAAAAGCACTTATGAGTTATTACATGTATTACGTACATTTTTTTTCAAATTAAAATGAAAATTTCTTCATAAGTACATTTTCCACAAACATACTTTTTGCATTTTTCATTTAAATATTGGTCGTTTTGTTGTTGCGGCAAGGTCGTGCTTAATAAATTCTACGTTTGTTAGGATGGTTTGCATTTGACGATCTTGCAGCTGACATTGTGGGTATTCTTGGGTCTTGTAAAATCTTCTGTCTTGTATTTTCATATATTCAATGGAAAGCTGTTCTGCTACTTGAAACAAGAACTCGTATTTTCGTCGTATTTGTATTTCCTTCGTTTCTTTGTAAAGGATCCAAGCATTTGTAGCCGCCAAGTCTAAAGCATTGTGAAAATATTTGGAGTGGTCATCTACTTTTCGGTCATCCCGCTTTTACTGCATATTTTCTGGCCACTTGATCGGTAATATCAATTTCAAATTTGGCGCTACTATAAAATTTAATAGTTTGAGGTAAAAGTTTTTTATTACTTTATATTTTGCCCTGGTTTATGGCAAGCTTGACACTGCTTTCAATGAACTTATTCCATATCTTTGAAACCAATGCAAATTTATCTGGTTTTAGGCGCTTACATCGTTCGTTTCTTCTGTGAAAACGGATGAATAACATTACATAGTCTTTCTAAAAAATACGGGACCCCACTTTGTTGACCATAAATAGCTCGATTTTAAATTTTATGCACGTATTGCCAAATGTCGAATGCCGAATACGGACAAATTAAAATCCGGGAAATTTGAGGGGCCGCCTAGAGGTATTGGAAAACTTCATGAACGAACCTTTTGTCAAGATACCGGACCATTGTGTTACAAAGTTAATACTGTCCGATCGGTTCATAGCGAACATACCCTCAAGATCGCGCTTGGACGGGTAAGATTTTGAACATGGGGTGGAAATAAGGACATAGTGCACTGACGGTTTAAAATTGGCAAATGACAAAACTGGGGCTGGCGTTTGTGCCATACCAATGGCACATCGTTCTTCCATTATCCAAGGAGAAGTCTGCGCAATTACCGCATGTGCATCTGAGTGCTTGAGAAGACAGTGCAGGGGAGAGCGGATCTGCATTTACTCTAACAGCCAAGCCTTAATTTCCTAAAGGGGCGAATGGTAACGTGCAGGCTTGTTTGGAAGGCCTTCAAACACAGAATGAGCTAGGCAGGCACAAAGAAGTGCCGCCGATATGAACGCCTGGCTATTTGGGGGTTAGGGGCAACGAAACGGCTTATTGTCTAGCCAACAGGTGAGACCGAGGAATCATGATAGGCTAGTATCGCAATGGGCACAGAATAAATCGGATCACTTTCGGAAGCAATATATAGGACAACGGCAGGCTAAAAGATTCTGGTACGGTACATAAACTACTGGAACTAAGAAGAAGCGATCTAGGTTTAGTCATCGGCTTCTGCATGGATTATCATTCCTTCAGGTCCTATTTGAAAAACATGTGTATGTTCGATATCGATTCATGCAGATTTGAGCGTAACGTCCCATCACATTCTATGTGAATTTGAGGCCATTAGCAGACTCGGACACCACGTGTTTGGGGAACATTTTAATACGCTAAGCTCGGTATGCTGCTCCGGTCCAAAAAAGGAGCCTGGATTCATAAAAATCCTAAAGGAGAGGGCTAGGAGCACGGCTGTGTAGAATGGTCGTCTGGGTCGCGGCATGGTTTGCGCACGTAATTAATAATAAATTAATACGATATTATATCATTAAAAATATAATTTTTTTTCTAATCCAAATTAAAACGTAATCAAAATGATTTCTTTGGACAATCTATTGTTAAAGTTGATGAAATTTTTCGATATATTGGCGAAGGTTGGCACATTTATCTGCGCAAGTAAAAATTGACCTAATAACCACCTTTGAACACATTTCCATAAGGCTAGATAAAAGAGAAGCTCGACTTTTGGTTCCCAATTGGGTTAACAATTAAAAATTCAATTAAGTCAATTTTCATCTGCTAATCGAAAGAAAAGTGCGCGAGTTTTGAAGAGATTGATAGCGAGCGATGCAAATGTCATATATATAGGAATAATGTCCGGACTAGAAGATAGATGAAGACGCATAAACGATTACAAAGCCCGGATTTACGAGATGGAAAGTAATCCCTCGTTTGAAATTGCAATGAAAGGGAATCGAATGTTCTCCACTCTCTAATTTCAATTAATGCGATTAAAGTGCCCAGAATTGATCATAACAAAAAGGCATCGTCTTCCACCACGGTAAACGACAAAACTTTGCAATATTCATCGAAAGCTTGCTCGTACGTTGCCTGGAGAACTACCTGATTCAGCGAAATTTTACAAATTCTACAGTTGCGACATGATAACAGTTTTTCAGAAAAATGATACAAGTTTATCGATCAAAATGAAAATAGGAAGACGCTCCCAGCCAAAATTGAGGATTACTTTCCGCTTCGCTTTTGCGGGTGACGCACGGACATATGCGAATTTAATCATTTTCAAAACGAAAGTTTTTCGCGCAAACGCTCGCCAACTGTTTTCGTATTTTTTCATAGCTTAAGCATTCGCGTAGCCTTGGTTGCATTTTTTCTAGTTTAACGCAGTGCCGTAAAAGGCGTCTTTACGTTTTCAACGATAGCGTGTAAACAATTGAAACTTATACCGTATTAATGCCAATATCTAAGCTATCTTTATCTGTAATGTTGTGACAATTGAATGCCTTATGCACGTTTTTTATGCACGCCGGTTTATCCATTCGCTTAAGGTACCAACGGCGTATTGTCTTCCCTCGGAGAGTTCACAGTCATGACGAATGAAACGAATGTAATGAGGCACGACCCACCATTTAATACTCTACAACACTTCGCTTCATACTGTCACTCATATATCAGCTTTTCAAAATAAGGGGATTAATGAAAAGCGGTCGAAAAACTGACGCGATCTGAACGATTTTTAACAGCGTGCGTCCCTGGGCCAGAGCATGTTGGTGTACGAAATTTCATCAAAATATCGGAATAATTGCGGCTTTGGACACAAGAAAAAAAGACGGACGGAGAGACGGATGAGCTTAGATCGGCACAATAAAAAGGGCATCTATCGCGAGTCCTTTTGGGTGTTGTATACATGTGCACTTAATTGCACTTAATAAACCCTGTTTTCGTGAATCAACGGAGTGTGTAAAACTTGGTAGAAAGAAAAGTGAAACTGAAAACAAGGGTAATCCTTTTACAATTTTGTGAAAACGTGCAATTTGTAATCCATAATAGAGAGTGAATCGGAAATTTGGTGCAAATATTTACGTTATATTTATCAGAATTAATAAAACACTGCGTTTTTCATAAAAATACTTAAGATGATACGCATACAAGATTCGCCCGGCCTAAGGTATTTACAACATTCATGCTTGTTTTAAATTGTAGCTCATAAAAGAGTAACCATGTTTTGAAAAGAATTATGTAGGCATAGAATTTTCTATGCAATTAATGTGCAGTGTGTCTGCATTCATTGCTAGAGTTCATTGCATTCATACATTCAGGCGTATAATAATTTAATCAAAAAAAAAAAAGGAGAGGAAAAAAATATTCAGCAATAATAACAACAAAAAACTTCAGGAATGAATTGCATCTGCTAGAGTTGTTGTCGTGCGACAGCAATTTGTTTAAAAAGAAAGATTTGTACAAATTTAAATATCTATGAAAATATTTATAATATGTATTTGGTTTTTGTTATTGTCACAATTTATACACAATTTCGTGTCAAGTGTAATAAATCTGAATAGATTTTCTTGAAGTTTGATTAAGTAGCAGTTAACAATGATTACAATGTCAAGGTGCCCGTACACACCATGTACACCATGCACATATGCTTACATAATTATCTGCGTGTATGCAATTACAAATCTATAAATTATATATGCATAGAGGTACGTTGCTTCGCAAAAGCATGCTTCAGTGGTTTTAAACGCATAAATCTTGACACATTTGGCATTAGAGTGTGCAATGTGTGAAGTTATATATTTGTTTTCTTTTTTTTTTTTTTTTTTTTATTGGCTATATTTTATTATTGTGTATAAAAGCAGCAACAACATTACAACAAAGTGTATAAACACATGTTGCATTTGGCATATAAAGGAAATACCGATAATTAAAATTGTTAACCATTTTTAAAAGTAAATCAAAAAATGTTAACTGAATGATAGATATGCGACGACTTTACTCTTATATCGATCGATTAAGTATCATTTCAAAAATTGTTTATCTCTAATGTTAATGTATGTACGATTAAAATATATTTATGCCATGTTTTCGACTTAAGTATCAAAAGAAAAGCAAACAAATGAAAAGAAATATTGTTGAAGCTATGCTCCCCACAATGACAACCTAGTGTGCACACTACAATTTATTGTATATTAATATATATATACATAAGTCATCTCTTACTATACATAATACGCATACGTCACTAAAGCAAATTTTTTTGTCAAAATTTATTATAATTCTATGAAATTTTAATATATCACTGGCTGACTGAATCAAGGGAAGGCATAATAGCACAGTCCAGTTCAGTAATGTTCACTTTTTGTGCGAAGTTTTACCAAATGGGATCGAACGTTGTTATGTTAAAAAATCACGATATCGTAATATTTGGCGTATAGTAGTAATTTTTCACATTTCAACTATCTTTCCACAAAGCTGACTGCCTCCAAATGGGTGTGTCACGGATATCGAGTTTTATTGTCAACATTAATGCTCCGCTTAATCTACGTCGTAGTTAATTTATTTAAGTTGTTCATATCGTAACGTATTCGCTATTCATCGACCGTCCCGATTTTTCGAATCGAATTATAACGCTTGTAGTTTGTTTGGCTCTCGCTAGATTTTTCGGTTTTATTTAAAGCTTTGGAGAACTATTTTATATATGCTGCGGGGCTATAATTTATACCAGTGGAAAAAGCTTTAAAGGTAGTTCGTTGATGGGGTGGTCATCGCTGCTTTGCTCAGCACCCTGTGGTACTAATTATGAGAATTTATTTTACATTGTAATAATAGCCCAAAGTAACAAGGACCGACACGTTAGGTTCTGAATAATCTGGCCATAGAAATTCATGTCATCTAGTGTTGTGCGATCACGGTTTTTTGTGAGGAGGCAGGGACTTACTAGTCGGATAGAATAACATGTTTTTTATTTGTCGAAACTTCTGAAGTCGAAAAATTTCATAACAAAAAAGGAATCTGTGAATATAAATATTTGTCGTTTTTGCGGCTAGATTTTTGTTCTTGTCGAAATGTTTTTCTTCAGAATAGGATCACAATATTTTTGGGATTCAGCGTGCTTCAACTTGTTCGGAGGGTGAGTCTTCAAAGTCGTGTTAGTCGATATAGACTGCCCCCTGTGCATCAAATGTACGCACACTTAGAGCGGAGGCGTTCTTGGGCAATTCGTAAGCAATTGGAAACGCTGCGACCAAAGATCTCCCTGTACATTCGGTATTTCTAATAGTCTTCTAATGTTTGTCTTGGTTTTTGCAAAAATTTCTACATCGCCAATTCGCAACGAACTTTATGCATGAATGATCGACCTTTCGCGAAAAAATTGAGAAAATCGAAAATTACTCCGAATCGATGAGAGACTATCGTCTCTCGAAACTCTCTTTACTTCTTGCATTTTTTCACTCTCTCTCTCTTGCAGGCCGGAGAGGAGAAAAGAACATTTTTTTCGAAAAATTAGAGCCACATGCACGGATGTGTTCATATACTCTAAACATCTTATATTGCGATACTTTGGGTTTATCACTATACACTTAGACGTATATGCGGTAGCTAACCTTTCGTAAATGTTTTATGATCGCAAATTTTAGAGATCAACAGTGCCCAAATAATAGGAAGACCTTAGAATGCAATTCGAAGCCAAGATGTAAATTTTGCGGCAATTCACCTCTGTACACAGATATTATGAGAGAAAAAAAAAAAAAAACATTGCGCCGAAGATTATCATTGCGAATACAATTTTTTTCTTAAGCGAATATAATAAAATTAAAGGCAAAACGCATTTTACGATGAGTAAAGAATCCGTTTTCATTATTTCCAGCTTGACATTATTAATCCAATATCTAGTTTAAAGAAAAATTTTGATTTTAACTTTTTATTGAATCTGCATAGAATGATATGGGAAAAGAACGGTGTTTTCGTCATGTTGTCGTAATTTGGAAATATCGGCATTTCTCACGTGTGAAGCCCATAAGAGGTAAAGCATAACACCGTATCAACATTTGGGAAGTCGCCTAGAACTTCTAATTGCTTTCATCGGCCCATCGATGCCTTAGTGCTGCGACACACACATTTGGACAGAAAAATTGGTGTATGTTGTTTTATGTTGTTGGAGAGTATTTTTTCCATTTTCCTCCTACTACATATTATATTCATTACGTATTTATAAAGTAAAAACATTTGTGCATTTCAAAATAGTTTTAGAGTTATGTTAAGCATAAACAAAAACTTAAAAAAAATTAATTTCAAAAATATCGCATGTTTTCAACTGGACAGTAAAATAGATGTGTATACAAGAATTTAAATGTTAAATAATAGTTTGTACTTAAAAGTAACCATTGCAAAATAAATCAATTCGGGCAGTCAATAATCAGTATAACCGTTGTTGGTTTTAAGCACAGTCTCGATTTTTGTAGGCATGGAAGAAATTAATTATCGCAAGTTTTTCTACTGGGACGTTATGCCATACTTTTTGAACACTTTTCCACAATTCCGTTTTATTGCTACAAGAGACCTGACACCATTTTAGTCCCCCCAAACATTGTCAGAAGGACTGAGGCCAGGAGAGTGATTTGGCTGGCCATTTAGTGGCATGGTTCCGGCATACCGGTTTCAGCATGCGGTAACATTTTTATATAGAAATCTATCCATAGTGTTTTCTCTGACATCTACCGGACCGATACTCTCCCAAGAAAACAGCCCCATATCATAAGATTTCTTCCGCCATGCTTCACAACTTTTTTAGTCAATCTAATGTAGAACTCTTTTCCTGTTGACAGGGATACATCTCTTCCCGCATTGTTTCCAAACCAATCTTTTTGTTTGTTTCATCGTTCCAAAGTACATTTTTTCGTTATTCTTCTTCTTCTTGTTTGCCCCAATTTTTATGGGGTAAAGCAAAGTCTTTGTCCTACACCAAATTAACTTTTCTGAGCAAGGCAAATTTCCGAGCTATTCTTCCTGATAGATTGGGACCTAACAGATGTTGACGAACAGCTCAGGTAATACAACATAGACGTAGACGTCTTGAACGGATCTCGCCTTGTTAAAATTATAATGCAGGATAAGCTTGACACAAAACTGTGGCTACTCAATTTCAAAGTACCATCTTTAGTCTTCACTCCAGAGCACATACGATCTCTCGCATTTATAAACAATGTTATCTCCTACATCACGCGTCGTACAGTGTATATTAAATTTTTACGGACGTATGAATAACATCCAGAAGGACGATATTCGATAGACTCAGCTTTTATATTATATCCGCATGTAGCGTATTATTTTGGAACGATCGTTATATGAAAACAATCACCAAAATTTTTAAAATTTTTTGAATTATAGAAAATCGACGCACAGCAATCCGAAAAATTTGAATCAGATGAGCAGTTCATTAAACCACGATATACATAAAGATTTCAGGGAAAAGTAAATCTTTTTATTACAGAAAGGTTTAAGTTTAGGTAATTTATGGTAGTATGTAACTTAATATTTTGTATGTCACGTGATGCAAGGACTCTCATCGAGAGTAGGCCCTTCTATGGCAACAAAGTTTCATTTTTAGTGCATTATGATGATAAAAGCTACTGATTAATAAAATATTTGATAAGAAAATAAATTTTGCTAAATTTAAACTCCTCCTACATAGCTTCTTGAGTAAAAATGAAGCTGTTACATGAAAACATGGTACAATTTTTGTTATTTTATCATGACAATAAGCGAAGAATTGCATTAGACAAGGTAGTATAGGGTATCTTATGTTTGGCCTTGCCAACTATAGTATTTAGCCTTTTTCTTTTGTTCTTTAAGTTTTAAATAAACAAAGTTAAGCGCTAAAAAAAAAGAATGGAGAAAGCAGTACTTTTTGTAATTAATTTGACGAACCACTCTGCTAATGGCGTTTTAATGGCTCCGATTTCTATGGTGATACTGAAACCTTAAATATCTTTGCTGAATAGTTCCTGCGACGTTATAACTAACTCGGTTTCAATTCCGAAGTTGGTCATCTAGAAAACAGGTCTCTAAACATAGTTCGCCGGCGCCTGATGGTATTCCATGATGTATACTCAAATCATGCTCTGGCGAGCTATGTGGTGTTATTTGAAAAATTTTTAATCAGACCCTTAAACTCAGGTGTGTTGCCTTTATATTGGAAGAATAGTTTCTTTATTCCGCTTCACAAATGTAGTAACAGGCATCACCTTGTGAAGGCATATATAGAGGCATTCCGAAGTTAAGTGTCTTATCTGAATTGTTTAGCGAATTGTTACTCGGCATTCAGCTTTTGCTATCAAATCTTTTATTTCCCTATTCCATCACGGCTTTCTGTTACGAATCTTTTAGAGTTTACTTGTCATATCATTTCAAGCCTTTTTCTAGTGGTTCTCACACGGATCTGATATATACTGATTTTAGTAAAGCGTTTGACTTAGTTAACCATAACTTATTGATCTTCAAAGTACCGGGGTCCGTCTTCCTTTTGCACTTGTTAAAGCAGATGGTCACTCAGGGTTTTGTTTGACACCGCCAACTCAAATGAATTTCCTGTGAAGGCAGCCAGTTAGGCCCCCTTTTATTTATTCTATACATCAAGGATTTCTATTCGGTGATTAAATACATATCTTAATCTACGCTGACGAAGTTAAACTGTTTTCCATCTCCTCAGAATCGCAATCGTGTCAGTTTCAAATTGTACTTAAATAATTTGGTTACATAGCGGTCGTTAAATTTTATGAAATTGTATCTACAAAATTGCAAGAAGCTTTCTTTCTCAAGGAGGAAGTTATTCAATACTGGGTATTTCATCGATTCACACAAGTTGGGAAACGTGGACGCATTCATCGATTTAGGCGTTCTATTCTGTTGCTCATTGAGCCCTTTTTAAGTAAAGCTAGATCCCCGCCAGATTTCATTAAGAGGTGGTCCGAAGAGCTTTAAGAGCCTTCCATTACAAAACGGCTATACGTTAAACTATGCCTCTGTTGCGTGGTCTCGTTCGTACCAGTGTTATGTAGACGCAATTAAATCCGTTTAAAAAGGATTCTCGCTGTTTTCCCTTAGGAGTTTGGGTTGGGACAAGCTTGTCTCTCTGCTTCTTAATGAAAATAGTTCGCTTTTGTTATCGTTACCATCACTTGGTAAACGTAGATTTATTTTTGGTGCTTCTTTTTAATTTAAGTTAATTAATGGTAATACCAAACGGCCCTTGGTGAGATAAACTTTAGGCTAAGCACTTTATCTTCATTGAACTTAATCAGTGTAAATATAATTGTGAACTGTTTAATCCGTTCAGAGTTGTCTGCAGAGACCTAAACGATGTCTGTCACTTAATCTCAATATCGGATTCTTTAAAGCCTATTAAAACAACTTTGCTTACTACGCGCTATGTCGTACTTAAACTAACTTTTAATCTTAACATCTCACTATGATTCGAATATTAACTGGTGTTGTTTATTGTTATCCGTTGCCAAGTTTTTGTATGTTTGCAATGGTTTTTAGGGGCTCATTTACAACTTGGGTTGGTATCGCTTCTGGATCCGCCTCGGTGCTAGTTGTGTAACACGCCTTCTTTCTTATTTATTTATTTTTTTTTTTCTCATTTATTTATACACGAATTATTATTTTTTTCACTTTTTTCTTTTACTTCTCCTTATATGCTTTTTGTTAGTTTTTAATATTAATTAGTATAAGACTTACTTCTAAGAGTCAACTGAATTCGATTATTAATCTATTTTAACTGAGTTTCACATGTAAGTAAATAAATAAATAAAAGTCGTCGAAAGCTTTCGGTGATTATATTCCATCTATTAAGTCAATTGAGTGCCGCGTTCCAAGGCTTTTAGATGTAGTCATTGAATGAAAAGTTCAAACATAAAACAAGTAAAACTACTGTAGTGGGCGATGGCATATCGTACACCAATTCGTTTAATACAATCATTCTTGTAACGACTTTTCAAAATAAATTGTTATATGGGAAGTGGTCGCAAAAGTGTTCCGATCCGAGCCATTTTCAAAGACATTCGTCCTTGGAATAAGACATGTTAGGAGATCAAATTTCATCGAAATGTCTCAAAAATTGAAAATTTATATTTAAAAAAAAAACAATTTTCATAATTGATGCACACTCCTCTCCCTAGTCAAATATATATAAAATGTATATTAATAAGATACAGATTTAACTTTTTTTCATTACAGCACTTCATGACGGTATGCTTTTATTAAGCAATTTTTTTTTTTTGTGATGAATAAATAATTAACAGAAATGATTTGTAAATAAAGGTTGGCAACAATTATTGTTTTCAAAAATAATCTTTTTTTTCTTTTTAGTACCTATGATGTAATTTCTTTGCTTGTAGACAAGATTTTAAATGGTTTCACCGATAAATAACATCCGCTACTCTGACTATGACTTGATAAACAATTTTCTCCCAAGTGTAATAAGAACATTTTTAATCGTTAATGTTTTCCATACATTTGCATTAATTAAAGTTAAATAACAAAATTACGTAAGTATAAAAAAAAAAAATAAATAAATAATTAATAAAGAACATACACAATAAACAGAAAGAATTTAAGAAGGAAAAAATGTAACATTATTTGTATTGGAAACATTCATTAAATAGAAGAAAAATCAACTCTACATCAGTGCAAACTTAGATAATTGTAATTAATGTCGAATCGGTCGAGGCATGGCTTTCTTTGAAGCAATTAAAAACCTATTAAGAGAATTATAAATTTTTAAATGTTTGTCTGTTTTTTGTTCTTTCATTTTCTAAAGTAACAATCATCTTAAAATTTCGAAGGCGCGAAAAGTATAAAAAATAGCTTCTCCATAACTTAGTAAGCAGCGGTAATAACTCATCGACGTATTGGCATATATCATAGGCATCAATATTTTTATGTTTATGATTGATTTTATTCTTAACAAAGGTTAAATTCATAAATTTTACGCAGAATAACATTGGAAAATCAACGACAATGAAATAACATAGCACTGTAAAATTGCTTCCATTTTTTTTTAATTAACTGGAAACTTCTTGGAATGAAAACTGAAAACAAAAAAAAAAAAAATATAATTTATGCAAATGTTAGTTCCTCGACAAGCTAGATACTATTATTTAATGGAAGACACTTTTGGCGCAATTAAATATTTACTTAATGTTTTAAAACAGATAAAGGGTAAAGAGAATCGAAACTTAGGAATAGATGTTGCAATATTTTGACATTTTTATAAACCGTTCCTTCCTATTAAAAATTTGTAATATTTTTCTTATAACAATTTTTACAAAATACTGCATTATAAGAGGAGTGTCAGACAAATATATGCACAGGCCGACAGAGATAGGCAAACTTAAGTCGATTCAGAAAATAATTTGATCGACTGATATAATAAAAGATGGGTCTATCGTCTAGCGTCCTTCTAGGAGTTACATATACATATACGTATAAGCTTCATGTACACAGGCACGACGAGTGTAGGTTTTGACTCTATCGTTTATATTTCCGAGAGATCGTACATACACTGAAGTAAGGCCTGAGGATGGTATTTTCAAGGTGAGTGGCCACAATGTTACGTTCGCTGTTTACATAATGTATTATTATTATTATTATTATTATTATTATTATAAATTTAGCCAGAGAATAAATTCTAAGACTAAAGTCTTAAAGCACTAGCATCTAAGGCTTTCGGCTTTATTAAAAACTCTACTGCACTTGAGATTTGAACCCACGACCATTGATTTGCTAGTCGAGACTCTTGCCTACTCGGCCACTCAGGCGGATATACATAATGTAATTATAATGAGTTCGCGGTTTTTACGACTCTAATGCATCTATAACTGGTCGATGAAAGTAGTTAATAAGCATTTTGCTTATGTTAAATTCGTTCAATCGCTTACTAAGCTTAATTAATCATAGAATTGTAGAAAATACCAAGTAAGTACCAAAAGTCACAAAGTACAAATTTGAACGTTTTACATAAAATATGCAATATAGTTTTTTTACACCCACCACTGTAAGATGAGGGTAGGCTCATTTTGTTTTTTTCAAAAATACATGTAACACCCAAAAGGAAGCTTCGGTGACCCTATAAAGTATACATATTCTTGGCTAGCGTGAAATTCCGAGTTGATTTAGCCATGTCTGTCCGTCAGTGTGTCTGCACGGTCTTTGCTGTTGGCACTATCCTGGTCGCAAAAATGAAGAAATCAACTTTAAATTTGATAGAAACATTGAAAGTTTCTGCACGCAAGTCGGTATTGAAAATTGGCCAAATCGGTCGGGGCAGAAGCGCGCAGAGGAGCGTAAACTGAACGCGATTCTGTTTTTTTAACAAAAATTTTTAATATTTGCTCGTTACTCAGAAATAATAAAAAATAGAGGGCTGAAATCTTCCACATTTACTTTACGAAGCATTCTACTCCTTGCGTGCAAAAATGAAATGCATAACCCATACCGACACAAAGTAACATGTGATTAAATTTGTTTTTTTTTACTTTTTTGAGCTTTTATGCTTATTTGTCATAAGGCAAAGAAGACAAGGTTGTGCACTCCTGGCTAAAAATGGGTTCATTTTAAAATGAATATGGTAGATATCGCGATTAATTTTTTCTTAATGATACCGGCAATATGGGTACCAAATAAAAAGAACTTGGAGAGTAGAATTCGGTAAAGATTGTGCGGTGGGTATGTGAAATTCGGCCCTCGTCGAATATGACTTTCTTGCTTCTTTTTTTTTTTTTTTTGGTCAAATATGAAAAATGTATTCAATTGAGATGTAAATTACTGTCGCTTACTCTTCGTACTTAAAAATCGATTAATTTATTTTTCTCTCTTGTCCTCATATCCATTCTATGTAAATAATTAACTCTTGGTTCAACGGCTGCCTTGGCTAAATGCCTAAGAGGCATTCTAATCACAAAAATCTTGAGAGATTTTCAATATTTTTCTTCTTTTCTTTTGTTTTCATTAACACGAGATTACTGATTACTTTAGTCAACCATAATTGCGCGAGTCAATTAGCAGAGCTACCTTAAAGCGTTCATAGAAGAGATCAAATATTTAAAAAATATTAGTGGATTGCACAGTTATTTTATTATTATGTATTTGTTGCGCTCCGTGAACATTGCAAGTTACTCTGAAACTCTCTAACATCTCTTAGGTTTCACAAAAATATAAAACAACTCGCAGCTATGATATGACAATAAAAAAATGTTATTATTATTAGTGCAATTTCTGTTTGTTGATCCGGTTTACCTTCAACACGATTAATATGTAGCATAAGTATAGTAAGTGGATAGTATTGAAATTACTTTTAAGAAGAAAAAACGGAAAGAGTTAATGCACACGTATATTACTATTATTAGGGGGATATACGATAGGTGGCTGCTTTATATGTTCATTGTTAATCTTTCTATATATTTGATTGTTATTGGTTTTATTGTATTAATCTGTTCATTAATTACTATAGCAAATGACTACAGTTTCTAAGATATCATGCATAGACAATACACTACGATAAATATTTCGTTTTCGTGCTTGCATGCATACTCATAGCGAGTGCAGAGAATCTGATAATTTTTGTGTATGACCATTCAGATTTTGGGAGTACGGCCACTTTGTTAAGTCATTTGTAACGCTAAGAATTGCTTATAAAATATGTAAAAAACCTATCGTTAATCCTTCAGAAAAATATTACTTAGGATCTAACACTACTGTAAATTTTGGAATTAAAAAAAAACATTTGTTTCGCGTGCTTAAGAGATGCTTCAAGCCTTCCAGAATAAATAAATAACTAAATTCATAACCAAGTAAGTTTTTACGTAAGCTCTCCACAAAGAGCGTTGGAATCAAATGAATTCCTGCTGGGAAGTTGCTGTCTAATATCTTTTCTTTTTGAAAATCGAATACATTAAAAGATATCTTTGGAAAGTATTAGATTAATAATAAATTGAAAAGCAAAGATTGTTCCATCAAGACGACCGTTGAAGAATATGACGCTAAAGCGATTCGAAAGCTTTCGGAGCTTTTGCGGAAAACTTATGAATTTGACTATAGAACCATGGAATTTCTTGCCATTTTTCCTAACATTTTCCAGAACCGTTTAACTTTAGAAGTTTATTTTTAATGCGAACCCTTATATCAAACGACTCTTATAGATCAATTTTCATTATAATGTATGAAAAATTAAAGCTTTTTGCTTATTTTAATGGGAATTTTAATATAATGTCGGGTCCGAAAAATGCATATATATACTACAAATTCCACAGGTTAATTTCTATGTCGAATTATTATTCATATGGACCAAATCTGAGCATCAAATAATGAAAAGTAGATAATTTTACCATACGAAACATTAGTTTTTCTAAGAATGGAGGACTATAAGTGAGTGAGTTAGAAAAATTGCCTGTCCGATCCCAATTTTTTTATCATATCAATTTGGAATATCGGATCTTTCGGGAAATTTTGGAAGTTGTTATTTTTTCCCACCATCACCATCTTTTCAAAATAAGACGTTATACGGGTAGTGACCGCAAAGATGTTCTGATTAAAAGCATTTTCCATCTTATTATTTGCCCTCGGGGCAAATTTCGCTGATTTTTAGATTGAATACAAAAATACATGTATCGACATCAGATGAACAGAAAAACTTGGATCGATTCAGGAAATAATTCTGGATCAATCGGCGTAACAAAAAATGGGTTTATCTTAGGTCCTTCTGTTAGATCCATCCACATACACCTAATATATCCTACATCACAAATAGTATAACGTAAAAATTGATATTTGGCCTTGAAAAGCACTCAACATTTACAATAATATTTGATAGCTTCGAAGACTTAAATAAGTGTCTCGAAAAAATGTCAATGCCGTTCGAGTCCAAATGTATCATTAGTTACTAAGCATATATTTAAGTATTGAAAATAATTATATTTTTAAAATAGTAAATTTTTTTTCATATTTCAAATTTTGGATTTTTTAAAAAACCTACGATGTTGCTACCATTTAGGAAACGAATTACATATTTTGCAATATCCAGTGCTTTTTGGATGGAATTTGTTAATCTTACTACATAATTTACTTGAAATACAAGCTTAAGCTTAATTAAATAGGAGATGGGAGAGCAGCGATGCTCTCTACCGGATAAAGTTCATCATTAAATCATAGGTCATGCGTTCAGGCAAAGATCGATCTTATAATTGGATTCTAAGTAAGACACTATTCTAGGTCCGCTCTTATATATATAGTCACGCAAATGGTGCGCAAGTGTTTATTATTTTCCATCAATACGTTTCATATATAAAATTAAGAATTGTTATTGCATGTGAAATGCATTATGCTACACTTGTTTTGGATTTAAAAATTCTTAATTAAGTAATCATTAAATTTCACTTAACAAATCTTATGCATATATCTGCATGATTATTTTTTGTGTACGTTTAATTATTTCTAACAATTTAATATGCACTTTATCGCTGCTCGTAAAATGCTTGACTCAGAATTTGGAAGCAATTATTAGTGAATGTGTCTTTTAGTTAATACATTATGAACAATAATGCATGGAACACGTTTGATTTTATTGTAGTCGTGGTTTAAAGTAAGTCTAATTGGGCGTGTTTGAAACAATGCAATTAATAAACCGGAAACCTAGATAGAGAAAGGAAAAGAAAAATAAAAAGAGCTTTGGCATACCGTGCAGTTCAAAGTTCTACGTCTCACTTTTAATATTCGTTGAGATACATTACATGTGATACCGACCGATTTCGAACAAAATCATTTCAAATGTTTACAAAAAAACATATTAATTATTGGACAAATATTATTATGCTTAGCTGATAGTTGATAAGTGATAGAATTGATCTCTTCATGTAAAATACTAGTCTCTTCACCTTAATCCATTTGCGTTGAGCGTTTTTAAGTAATTTTTTCATTATTTCAGATTGTATTTCCAATATATATATATATATGTATATATATATATTTATAATTTGACGAATTTAAATTACAAGAAACAGCAATAACACTTCGAGTCTGAGTCACATCGTGCTCGTGTTCGTTAATAAGACACATGTACGAATTAGGGTTACGTACGTGGAAATGATGTAACACAACTTTTTTCATCAATGTGTTTCAATCAGATGTTTGAACCAAAATTTCATTGACGGTAACAGATTACACCGTTTAGGCTACTAACGGGTGATATAAAAGGTCTCCGCAGTTTTTTGGCTTCTTTTTGTAGACATCTCCTGTTCAAATGATTCCAAAATGTGATATGGTTGATGCTCTGTGCCTCCCCTATTCCTGACAGCTTACGTGCCGGTAAAAATTTCATGGACTTTTTCGACCAGAGCGAGGTACATCTTTGACATCGAAATTTCCGGAACGGAATCCAGCAAACCACTGCTGGGTTCTTCTTTCACTCCCATCATTCTTACCGTACACTTGATAAATTTTTCGCCACGTTTTTGTATGTTTTACCTTTTTATAGTAAAAAAGACATCATATAGTGTATTTCTTCAGATATTTCATTCATTTTCAAATCGATGTAACTTCTTAAAGAACTTCTTAAGAACTACCTTCTTAAGAATTAAAAAAAGTGTCGTGACAAAAAATATAAGCTGAAATGTTTCTTTGAGACAATGAATTGAGTGTTGCCCGATATATAGGCACCAACATCATCTAATGGCAAGAAGGCACGGAACTCTTTTAGATCCCATACCCACTACTATTATAAAAATGTACAATAATTTCGTCATAAAAATACTGAAATTGTTACAAAAAAAAAAAAGAATGAAATCTATTCGGATTCACGTTTATTCAGATTTATTTCATTTATTTGAAAGTAAAAAAAAGCTAAAATTTCACAAATCCGTTAAACCATTTAACAAAAAAACAAAAAACAGCTTAGAAATAAAAAATTAATTTTTTGAATTTTTTTCCTGAAAATTATTAATACTAATCGGCTTCAATTACTCTTTCGAAATATCTTTTAGGGAATCAGTTAACTTATTTCTGTGCAAGAAAAATCAAATTCCTTTTCTCTTTTAACCTAATCAGCTGCAACGTATTCATGCGTGAAATGTCAACCTTCGAAATGTCCAAAATGAATTGCTAAGATATGTTAGCGCTTCAAAAGCTTCAAAGCTTAAATGAATAGTAATTTTGTCCCAGTTTTCTTAATAATTTTCTTATTGGAAAGTGACTAGAGAGAGACAAGTTTTTTAAATTTTACAAGTCCTTAAATATTCGGAGAAGCATATAAAAAGATGGTTTTGAAAATATTTCTATTCGTTATCCAAATTCAGTTGTATAATAGCGGTATGCATTTGCTTGAAACGCGTCTTTCTCGAAGCCCGTTATTCAAAACTCTAAAGGTAACTCCAACAATTTTCATTTTGATTCTTTCTTTCTTTTTTCGTAATGCCTTTTAAATAATATTCTCTGGTTAACCACGGGGTAATTTTCGATTGGATTTTTTTTTTTTCTTTTGCCGGAAATTGAAACTTTTTCGGCAATTAAATAAAAATTCGAGCATTGTTAAATCGTAATCAGTGATTCACTATTATGCTCAGGCTACATAATAAACCCCGTTGACGCAATTGGATTGAGTTTTCATGGAAAAGGAATCTTGAATGTCGTTTAGATTCGTTTACTTTTCGAGTTAAAAATTAAACACCAAATATGGACAAAATTGCGGAAATGTTAACTTCCCGAAGGCTGGATGTGAAAATTTCTGACATATCGTCGCTTATAATGCTTTGTTGTTTTCGTTTTCAAGTAAATTGACTTAAAAGCAAACATTTAATAAGGAAGTCGTGGCAATAAGAGAAAGTCCTTAGTGCCATACCCCAAACAAAAAATTTCTTATTTTGTTTGCTGGCCTTTCATTTAACTCTAAACTTATTATAATAGCAAGAAAAGTATTCAATGCATTGCAATGACATGATTAAATCTATAAAAAATTTTATTTACATTTATTTTCAAATTGTTGTTGCTAATATTATGTGGCCCTAAACGATCGGTTGATATATTAAGTTTGCTATATAGTTTGTAAGGTTTAAAAAGAAAAGTACTTTATACCTAAGTTTTTTAATTGAATTTATTTGAATTAGTCAGGATTGTCATTACAAATAAGAATGTAGAGGAACCAGCTATACAAGTAAACAAAATGAGAAATAAGTGAATATGTGTACTTATCCATAGTCTATCCCTTTTATAATTATAATGTAACACAAAAAGAGATAAATTTTTAATACCAAGCATGATCTCTTAGTCATCGTTAGTGACTTTCAGTGCAACTGCTTCGTAAGGTATAGACAGTTCCCTATCGTATCATAATAATAGTTTACATTTGTGATTCGAAAAAATTCCAATTCAAGTCAGAACTCTTTACCCCTTAGTAGGAATCAATTCTCCTTTTCACTCATATATGGAAACATACATTCCATTCATGTAAGGTTCTGTATATATTTAATCCCGAATATCTATGTTTCTACATGTTTTTCCATTTTTTCCCTCCAAATTTTCATAAACAAATTATGCCTTATTTTGGCTTTTTAACTAAATTTAGATTATTAGGTTACTGCTCAATCGCCAATGATGATTATATATATGTACATGCAATCGCAAAAACTTTTAGCAAATTAAACCTTTAAAAAATGAAAACTTCGGAACTCGTTCCAATTAATTTACGCTCGGAGCTTGTGTGCTTACGGTTGCTTGACGGGCAACGCAAACTCTTAGATCAGTCATAACATCCATAACAGTATCCAATATTCACCGTGAAATTACATAACTATGTCTGGCTTGGTTACAGTTGAAATGAGATAATTTTATTTTTTTAATAACCACCGCCGGCTTGCATTTACTTTGTCAAAACGTTTGCAACACAAAGAAGAAGGCTTGGGATAACTCTACAAAGTAAATACACTTTTGATCAGCATTAAATTCCAAATCGATGCAAGTATGAGCGTCTGTCTGTCTTCATTTTATATGCCGGAAATATACTCGTCGTAGCTATAATGTAGCTATCGATTTGAAATTCGCCAAAAGGATTTAAAGTTGGTTTACTCAAAATTGGCAAAATTGGCAAAATCGGCCACTGGACCCATTCACAGTACAATGCAAACGGAGAATACCTCTCAAAAGCAAAAAAAAAATATATATATATATATATTTCATTGCTCAATACCTATAAGCTACAAAATTATATAACAATACTTCAATATAAACATGTTGAGTATAGAAAATTCGGCCACAGACGAATAAAAATTTCTTATTTATTTTTTTCTTCCTCTTACTCCTTTTTAATTTAGATAAAACCTAACCATTGAATCGCTTTATATGGCAAAGCATTTCATCTAACTTAAAAACCGCAACATTAACTTTACCCTCAACAACTATTAATTTATACATTAAATCATCGTTAAGATATAAAGTAAAATGAAAATAAAAGAAGAAAAAAATTGAAAAAACATGCAATTCATCCTACAATCGATAAAAAAATTTGATGGAAATAATATACGATTTGCTAATTAAGGAAAGACAAAAAAATTTATTTACTATTTCTCCGTAAAAAGTAAGCGCGTTATTAGATAAACAAAAGAATCGAGCATTAATAATAATAATTGAAAGCGATCTGGTGACACGTTTATTTCAATTTATATACAAGTATTCTGCATTCTATTCTTGAAATTGCTTTCGTTTAATAATTGTAGTGAAAAATGTTTGCAAATGAATTTCACTTATTTCCAAACTTGAACTGCAGAGCCAGCAACGGGGGACAGCCGTAGTTAGGAGAGTCGACTAATAACGTAGAAGTTTTAGGAAATTTTTCACCCATTATTCTGAATGTTCTAAAACCTAAAACCTTTCCCCGGCCCCAATTCTTGCCGTTAATTCGAAAAACTAGAGTAAAAATAGTATTATTATTATTATTATTATTATTATTAATTTCTCCAGAGAAATAAATTCTAAGACTAAACTCTTAAAAGCACTAGCACCTAAGGCTATCGGCTTTTTTATTAAAAACTCTACCGCACTTGAGATTCGAACCCACGACCATTGACTTGCTAGTCGAGATTCCGCGCCTTCGGCTACTCAGGCGGATGTAAAAATAGTAAAAGTGTATAAAGTAAGTGAAAATGTTCTAAACATTGAAATCTATAGAAAGGATAGTTCTCTTATGTAGAATGATCAGAGACTGTAAATGCTAATAGCTCTGAGAACGTTACGAACGCTTAAAGAACGATGCACAAAGCTGATTGCTCGTATTTTCACCACGTTACTCGTCCTTGAGACTTTCTACCTATTGTGGGGTTTTCCCGACGTAACCCCTTTTCCTATCTTCAAATCAGACGTGAACAAACATTTCCCTCTCCTCTCTTTCCCACTTTCTCTTCTTAAAATCTTCATTATTTTCATCCTGTTGCAACGTATGGAAGAAGATGCCATGAGATATTGCCTAAATATCAAAAGAATTTACGTATTCCGCGACTTAAATGCGACTCGATTAAGATCCTTTATAATTTAAGACAAATCTCAACTTTGTTTATTATTAAAGAAACAAACATTTGAATACGCTACGAAAAAGGAACGAAAAGCGATAGCAATAAAATTCTTTGAAAATACCATCGACCATCAGTCTTTCACACAAAGCAATAGAAAGAATATGGAGGAAAAGTGCAGTGCAACTAAACATATTGTTTTATCTATTAAGGTTTAGGCAGAGAATATGTGCCATATGTGAGAATGCGAAGGTGGTCAGGTAAGCTTACAAGCAGCCACCTCTTTGGGCGTTCCTCGCCCAGTATATAAAAACTGAAGATAAAACGGAGCATTTATTGTAAACACTTCGCGGGAGAGAAATAAATTCTTTATGAAGTTGTCTTTTGTAATTGACTTCTACCCAGAAAATACATATTTCAATCAAAAAGTACTCCAACATTATTATAAAGCGTGGCCCACCATTAAATACTCTACAACACCCTACAGTTATATATATATATCGTTTTTTTAAACTAAGGCATTATATGGGAAATGGTAAAAAAAAGGGGTCGGATCCGAACCATTTTTAATTGTGTTGGTCCTTAGACCAAACTACGTCGATTTAGCAAATTTCATCAAAATATTTCAAAATTCAGACCTGCAGTTGGCAAACAAAAATTAAAAATAGGCTTAGTTCGATTTGATGAAAATGATTCAGGTAACGATTCGGAATCAATCGGTATAAAAAATGATGGTTCTATCTCAAGTTCTTCTGAATGTCACATAAGTCCGCACAAACTCAATACACTCTTGTGCTCCAAGTGGTGTAGGATATAAAATAAAAATAATGCGCGTACAGCCGCGCTCGGTGAATAGATGATATTACATAAGCTGAAAGGCTAGACTCTTTTTTTTCCGGGTACATTAGGTTGCTTTCAAAACAAAATTGACGCGTATCGGTTGAGAATCATCGATGATAAGTCAACAGATTCCTATGACATTTTGACATCTTTAGCAAATTTTTAATAAATTCACGCATAAACTTAATTTAGCGAATGCAGAAATCTAATATCTATTTTTTATGATAGAAAGCAAGCAAATTGACATTATCCAACCTTCAAGTTTATCAACATAAAAAATAATGAACAATTTTTTCGAAAACTTTTTCCAATTATTCTCGTTACTTTGATTGCATATGTATGACTATGGGATTTTTTTTGAATACTAAGCAGTACACAGCACTTTGCATAGTTTACATGGCTCAGTTTGGAGATACCATCAAGTAAAAGAATTTGGTTCGAAGAGTATCCAAATTTTCTTTTGTGATTCATATACACAAGCTCATGCATCGCATTTGCACACTTCGATATATTTCAACAACTTGGTGAGACTCGAGCATCGCCGTGTTAATTATTTAACATATTTCTTAGTACTGTTAGGCGGGTTTAAAGAGCTCTTTGTCGTTAAATTTGTTCCACGTTGTTTATAATGCACGTAATATGTTTGATGTAGATTTCGACTTCAAAAGTGATTTAAAGAATTTAAAAAAGAAAAGCATGCAATAAATTGGGTTTAGTCTTTTGGACGTAAAGCAGGGATCGTTTTCTCTCGTTTCATTTTTTCCTAACTACTTTCTACTACACATCATTAATTTATTCACTTACCTTTCCTTTAATATAACTTAATATTTAAAGAAAAATTCTCGACAGCTAAAAAAAATGGTATTTTTTTTTTTTATTAATTCTTTTGTTTATTTTGTTTATTTATTTGCTAAAAAAAAAAACGCTTTGAATAGTTAACTTTTATATTTTTTCTTAATTTCAAATTTTATAATCGAATTAATTATTTACAATACTTTTTAATTGAAATTTGTTGAAATACTTTTTAAAAAAATTCTATTTTTTTACACTTTTTATTATTATTATTGTGAATATTATATTTATTCACTTTTTTTTGTTTTTATAAGACGATAATGATTACAACTTCCGTTCTTCAGGTTTTTATTAATCAACGTTTTATGGCCTGCGTTTTTTGTTTTGATTGATTTTTGTGTTTTGTTTTTTTCTTTTTTTTTCTTTAAATCCGTTTAATAAAGCCGAAACGAAACTTCTGAGGGCTCTAGAGGCGCAGAAATGATACTGATGCCATAAGATACAATGAATTTTAAAGAAAGAATTGTTTGCATATAACTGCAAACAACCAGAATGACAGCGAGTATAGCAACAATAACAATAACACCAGCAATGCAAGCAAGTGTTGTGTCTGGTTAATGTGGTGAAAAAAGCATTCATTTTATATTATGTTTTATTATTAGTATTTAATATTTTCAATGGTTCTTTTATTGTGCTATATTTAATCAAAATATATATTTCTTCTTCTTATCATTAAAACATGTTGCGTCAAACCCGGTCGATAATGACGTTATGCGTTTGATCGACGATCATTTTGCATGACTTTCACATTTTAATGACATCGAACATCCTAACGTATGAGTAACATTAAATTATTATAAAGGTAATGGGCATGAATTTTCTGCCATTTGAATAATTTTTCATTTAAGAAATTGTAACTGCAAGCGTTTTACTTGTAACAGACGGGAAAGTTCAGCAGCAAAATGTAGTTCTGTTCGTTTTTAGGATAAAACAAAATCATAATTTCTGAATACCGTTGAATTAAGCCTTTCCGCAAAATCCGACGTTGTCCGACAATGATTTAGCTCTAACATGATCTTGGCACTTTTGTAGTCGAGTAAAGAAACTCCATGTCAATGTCGCTTACAAGTACTTGCTCTTATCGTGACAACTTTTATGGAAATTTAGACTTAAATGCTTAAAAATACTTGCAGGTTAATTAAAAAAAAAAAATTCAAAAACCCCCAAGGTTTCTTCATCAAAAATGGTAAGTCTTCTCGGCGAACATCTCTTACATCTTTATAGTATAAGTCTGACACGATGAGTACATAAAATTCATCTAAAAATATTTTTTATTGAAACTTGTTCAGTTGTCGTTAGACGATGTAGGCAATAAATTACGATCAAATTAATCTATTAGTTGTAATCAAATTTAGTTTTGTCTCTAAACATTCCTTAAGGTCGCTAACGGGGAAGTTAATGGTTTGTTTTTGAATTTAGATTTGTTTCATTTTTTTTTTTTTTTTTTTTTTTTTTTATATATTAAATACTTTCCTTCCGTCAAATTTATTATAAATAAATCACATACTTAGGTATGTAATTGATGTTTATTATCGCATATAATACACCTTGAGCTTAAGAGAAGTCATGTAACGTTGGCTAGAAACATATACCACATCTCAAAAGAGAACAGAGAATAGAACACAATTTTCATTTTCTTTGAGATAAATAAATTTAAGATAGGGAAGTTTAAAAAAGTGAAAGAAAAAGCTGTCATAGTATTACGAGTTTGTTGGAAATGATTTACGATGCGCTAAAAGGAATGCAAAGTCCATTTTGGTTGCTTTCAATCTCCTCTCTCCCTGTTTTATTCTTATCAAAATTTGAAGCGATACCTCACTACGCAGACTCTTACAACAGAAGTCGTTCGTATAAATATAAAAGCAAGCGACTTCTGCCTGATCTATTATATAGCAGCGACATTGACGATAATACAAACTATTTAGCTTTCATATTCTTAGAAGCAATCGGGCCCTAGTCTGCTAATTGAAAGACTAGTAGTCTTAGATGATTTATTTACCAATTCATTGAAGCTTTCGGGACTTAATCCGATTCCTGGATCTTGTTATGTTCACGAAAATTACATGTCGATCATATTTAATTTTTCACAAGCTGGTTGCAGAGATTCCCCAAACCAATATACACTATATCACGAAGACAAGACTTGACTCGATTAGAAGAAACTTTTGTAAATTTTCGATTGCTTATTTTCTCTACCTGTAAAGTAAAATATATAATTGTGTTCATTTTAGAGAGAAAAGAAAAATGCATATTGTATTCAAGACTCACAATCGCATTGCAAGAGTAACATGCTACGTGAGTGTAGGCAACTTGATATGCAGCCGTAATAAAAAATATATTTCGCAGCAAAATTCACATGCGGTGAAAGTATATCTAAATGGTTAAACGGCGGAAATGAAAGTTAAGAGCTAACGTAGACTGCAAGAGTCTTGCACTGCGAAATCAATTGTTAGACTAAAAGAAAAAAAATTAGGCAGTAGCAGAATGTTAGATATTGAGCACGGTAGTTTGAAGAAAGAAACATATGAAATTGATATTACGTTTCGTAGCTGATTTCAGCATGTCCATAGGATTAATTGTTCCGCATGTGTTTCTTCTAGCAAAAAAAAAAAAAGATGCTTTACTGTATGACTTTCTTGACAATTGGGAATTAGGGAAGAAAATTTCTTAAGGATGCATTGGCATTTTGCAATTGCAAGGCCAAGGCGTATTCTCCTAATTGTTTTTATCTTGATTTTCTTAACATTTGTGGGACGTAATGAAGGAACTAGGTGAGGATTAATGGAGGAGTAGCGCTGATGATAGTAAATTTGATCGCTTCTCTTGTCTTCACTTCAACTTTCCTTCCAATGTATCTTTGAAGTTGCAACTTTTCCATAGTAACATCCTTTATTATAGGTGCAGAAGCAGCAGACTTAGCAGTTTGATAAACTTGCTCATTTGGCAACAAACCGATATGACAACGTACTCAAATCGTTTTTAATTAATCACCGCATGTTGTGATGGTATCGTTTCATTTTGTTAATGACTCTGCAGATCGAAGTGAAGGGATTCCGAATAGCTTTTAACAGAGATAGAATATCAGACTAATTTGAAGTATGGCTCCGGCTTCAGTTGTCAAAATTCAAACGCTTTCGTGAAGTATGCGATTAAGCAGAACTTGTCTTGAAACGTCTACCATGGCGTAGGCAGGTGGCAGAACGTCTTATTTTTAGTAATTGTAGCTGAATCCATAAAATGTCTTAGTTGGGCCTGCTTGTTGCTATCCGTCGAGGAGTACATAAGCATCGTAAAGTGATTTTTAATGAAACATATTAGTGAAATATGTCCTAACTAAGGTAATATGAAAATATCACCATAATATATGAAAAAAGGATAGGTGAAATTAAAACAAATGTTCTGCAAGATTAGCTCAAAGAAAAATTGCTCTCATAACTGTTAATTCACCCAAGGGCGAAGTTCGTCTAATAGGTTAATTGAAAGTCGCTATCTATGCTATTGTAAAGTAAAGACTAACTTTTTTTAATTTACTATAAAATTAATTTAGTAAAAAATGCAACTTTTTCCAACTACCCACATAGATGCTTATGCATGCATTCAAATAAATTAAATTCTTTCTTTCTTTCTTTTTTTTTATTTCTATTTTTATTTTTATATTTTATTTTTGCAATCATTTCATATACAAACGCGCGCACAAATAATAAAAAATCAACACCTGGTTAGTGACCACAATGAGAGACAAGTTTTAAGTCGTGATCACAACAGCAACAACTATGTATATCAGACCGCACCAACAATCAATGAAATCTCATGTTATTTGCCATTTGTTATGATCGCTCTGCTCCCTACTCATCGTGTATATTGTATTTGTAACACTTGCTTGAAGGTTTCTTTTTCAATTTCATTGACTAAGACGTCACATGCAAATTATTTCACATATTTGTTGGCCTTATAGCCGCGAACAATAGCTTTATGATATATGATCGCGCCTGTACGCCTGTACTTATTGAATTATTTCTGCAGAATTCAAATAATTGCTCATTAATTTAATTTAAATTGTTACGGTCTGTTGTTGTTTTTTTTTTTGTTTTCATATTTTTTTTTTTCTAAAATTTTTTTATGTTAATTCATTTGAACTGAATGTAGTTGAAAAAATAAAACAAGAGATAATAGACAAGCATTGGTATAGGTTGAGTTAAGCCTGGAAGTGTTACGTTATACGGATCTTGCCAAAATTTAACTTTGCGAGCAAAATGATGACAAAGCATTCAACAGACAGGCATTGAACATAACGGTAAGAGAGTAATTAAGGCAGGACTAACGATACGATTTGAAATACAAAGCCCTTTTGTAATAAGCTTTATATGCTAGACAGTACGACAACTTCAAAATTGTTACTGTCCCGTTAATTAAATTTAGATTTAAAAGCAAATTAAATTTTATTGTGAAATATTAAAGTGTTCACGGACCGGGCTAGATCGCTCCTTTAACAATGCGTAAGGAGTAAAGAGAATTTAATTGGTACATTTTATTGCGTCTGCCAATCAAGCCAGTCTACACCTTGGACAATCGTCAGTAATTAAGAGAATTGATTTTCGAAGTTATAAGAGATTTATGGACCGACGCAGACCACACCTCGAACGAAGTGTAAGTAATGAAGCGCACTAAGTTGCTAAATTTTAGAGCGTCAGTAAGTCAGACCACACCGTAGCTTTAACGATCGTTAGCAATTACGACAAGCTGGTTTGCAAAATTTAAAAGATGAGACAACAGTTTTAACGAATCGCAATTAAGCGATTAAGAGAACTTACTTTGGAAATCGTAACCCAACCAGACCACACCTTAAACAATGCACAAATATGGAGAAAACTCGGTTGCTAAGTTTTAGAGCGTCAGCAAATCAGACAACACGGTAACTTTAACGAACGTTAGCAATGACGAGAAGCAGGCAAGTTTTAAGGCATCCACGAACCAGCCCAGATCGCATTTTCAATGAATCGATGCCCATTAAGAAGATTTATTTCCACAATCTTAAAAAATCCATGAATCGGGCGTAAATAATTAAACGGATTCGCTTTTATAACCCCAAATGATCTTTGGACCAGGGCAGGCTGCGTCTTATTGTAACCCATAAATTAACAATTAATCTACCTACGGCTTATTATTTGCTTTCAAACTCAGTAAAAGTTCCTTATAGAGTACCAACTTACCTATAAAGAAGGTCTATGAAAGCTAAGATGCAAAATCTGTCAGCCAGAGATCATAGAAAAGAATAATGCTGTTAAAGGGAGATATAAGATCGGTGCAAAAAATGCTCCTTAATATATTATACTTACATAAGATTATTTTTCATCTTTGATTTTGAAATGATGAACACTTTTAAGGCATAAAATGTATATATATACTAGTAAGTATGTGTATCTTTTCGAAAAGCAAAGTTAATTACATAAGCATTTGCTGTACGAGATTGAACGAACAGGCATCAGAAACTGAAGCTAAGGTCAGAATTGTAATTTCAGTTTCTATTTTAGTTTTAATTTTTCATGAGGGATTTCAGTAAAATTTTATAATTTAAAAATTTTCAATGATTCTTTAATTATTAAATTACTGACGAGATTTCAAGTCATCTTCAATCTTTTACTTTACGTTTTTGTATGCGGGTAAGTTATTTTTAAGCAAAACTCATCCCTATAGGAAAGGGGAATGCGAAGGTAGGAAGTTCACCATTAATACTCGTCGCGTTTATAAGCAACACGGAATTATTATTTGTTGTTGTTCTTGTCGTTTTTTGTTTTGTTTTGTGTTTTGTTGGAAAGATTTATTTTTAGAGTTTGAAGCTTGCAAAAGGCTTTAAATTATGATCACTTACCACAGTCATAACAGATTTGATTTTAGTTTAAAGAAATTCCCCCGTTTTTGTTTCTTTTAAAAAATGTTTGGAAAATTTGGTTGTTTGTTTTGTGCTTTCATTTAAAAATAATATCTCATTAAATGCATATGATGGTGACTATTTTTACTTAACCTCCTGCATCGAAAGGTGGTAATTAATAAATTTAGTTTTTATCTCTATATAACAAATAATATTAGGCCGAAATGACGAATTGTCATCCTTGCTCTCAAAATTTGCACTTTTACACTTAAACTATTAAAGAAGATTTCAGAAGCTGTTCGTTTCATTTCACATCGAACAAGCAAAATGAAAATTGGAGTTAAGCACGAAATAACTGTTCTATAGCCACGTTGAAAATGGGTGGCTTTCAAATTTTTCTTAAATGTGGTGACGAACGACACTTTCAAATTATTATCTTTTTTCCATAATTCATGACGAAAAAAATATTCATGTAAAGCGTTCGATTGTGACGCTATTTATTGTTTTTCAAAAGTCTTTGAACATATAATAAAAGAGCAACTTATTATCCACCTCGACAATAATGCACTTATTTTTGGGTCTTAAAATGGTTTTAGAAAGAATTGAGGCACTACCTTTCTGTTGCTGACTTTTACTGATTCAATGCGGCGAACGGTAAGTAGTGTGGATGCTATTAACTCTAAGCCATTTAAGCTACGTAGCGAGGAGCCACAAGGCTCAATCATTGGCTCTTTACTCTTGTTGACCTAGCTTTTTGATCTTCAATTTTCTCTCCGTCTACTAACTACAGAACAAATATGTGATCAATTGTAGTAACCCTTATTGACTTCGTCAATAAATAAATTAAATAATATTAGTCTTTACTGGTCCATAAAGTATAGAAACAATTTTGAAACAAGGGCCCAACAATCCAAATCTAGTTTTCAATGGCATCTTTCATTTGTTTTTCACGGTGCAGCCATTCTTGTATTATCCTTTTATTATATATTTAGCAGGAGGGAAAAGCCTTGTGTCCTTCTAATAAACACATTATCACTTACAAGGAAATACCAACTTGTGTAGGTCCGGTTAGCACCCATCTTTGGCAAGATTTTTTTCTGCAAAACCTTTATTACCCACAGAATCAAGCTCAAAAAGCCCGATCAAACATATAAACTCTGGGCCAATTTTAAATGCAGAATGCACCTAACCATGTCCGTCCGTTCACTTGCCCATCGGTGATAAACACTCACCCGTTTGCAAAAATGAAGACACCGTCTACAAATTTAGTAAATTTCTCCCTATCCGCCTGAGTGGCCGAGTCGACAAGAGTCTCGACTAGCAACTCAATGGTCATGGGTTCAAATCTCAAGGGGGGTACACTTTTTAATATAAGCCGAAGGCCTTAGATGCTAGTGCTTTTAGAGTTTAGTCTTAGGATTTATTCTCTGGCTAAATTTATAATAATAATAATAATAATAATAATAAATTTCTCCCTGTTTATTTTGAAAATAGAAGAAATCAGACGCACCCACCCGGTGTTAAAGAATATGAAAATTTAGTTTACTTTTTTTTAGTCTTATTTAGGATAACGGTAATGGATATAAAAAATTGGATCAGGACCGAACATAATTTTCTTACTTGTTATTTGGGTGGAATAGTAACTAAAATTAAACCTCTTTTTATTATTGCTTTTGAGAGCTTATACATTGTACGCATTAATATAACGAATAGAACAGGCGAGGGTTCGAATATAAATACTGACATGTTGTTGATGTTAACCCAAGTAAAACATGATAAATTAACGACAATCAATCCTTCAGCGAATATTGATAAGGAAATTAAAAAAAAAAAAAAAAAAAAGTTCATTAAACTCTACTGCTATGGATAAATGCACCTTTTTTTTAAGATTGTTTATGAATTTGTTTTTAAATTTTCAGTTAACAAAAAGTAATCACAAATATCTGTTTAATCACAAAGCTTGTTTAAAACAAAATATATAAAATCCGTACCATTCAATTAGATCCAATTAATTTCCATTTCCTTTCAAGTTTAATAAACCGCAAAATTCTAAAAAAGCGCTACAATAAAACAATTAATTAATTGAAATATAAAAGTCAGCGTTCCCCAATCTAATCATTTTACACAAGTCGTACTAAGTGTTCAACAAATTTCCACAAATTTTCTACAAATCATTTTTATAAAGTTCTTCGTCCGATTGTCGATATAATTCACATCAGCGCAAGTTTTTGCGATCATGAATTTTAATTCAAAATGTTAGTAATTTGAAAGGTTTTTCAACGTTTATTCCCTTGCCGTAATAGATGACAGAGTCTCGCGAGTTGAAACAGAAAGATAAGAAAAATAATAAAAAAAAAAAACAAGCAAGAAAAATTATCACAAAGGCGTGACGTCCCGTGTGATTAGTTAAAAATTAAAGTCCAGCTCGAGTACATCACTTTTGGTCAAACTATATAGAGTTTGGCCAGATGATTGCAATATCTTGGGCAATTTTAGGCACTGGCATCAATCGATTCAGAAAAATTTTGAATCCTATGCATTCGTCTATGTATTTGACGTCTGCCCAATGCATTTTTATGGCACAAAGCCTTATTATAAAAAAATCGTTACATGATATCCATCTCAACAACCAATAGGGACCCCTTTCAATTTTCTCTTTAAACTTTTTATTGTTGAAAAGTGTAGCATTTAATGCGGTTTTGATATTACGTGCATTCAGATCAATCACGTCAAATTATTGTATCATACGAAGACGATAAATTTTTTCGCCGAGAGCCCACACTATTAATAGCAGCCAAATAAATACAGAGTCTTCAAACTTGAAGATTAGGCTTTATAAGGTTGGTACTTCCGACCATAGTAGATTTTTTCATACTACAACTGAAATCTATATGTCAAGTTAAAAATTAATTAGTCCAAGTTCCCGTCGTGGCTTATTTATAAAACTCTAAAAGGGCAAAACATGAATGAATATAAAATGAAATAAAAATAAAATGAAATATAATGCGGTAGAGTTTGCTTTAGGCGTACACGCAGTGATATAGTGAATGTTTAGACGATAAAGGCATAACACTTACCGATTAGACACAAACCCACTAGGCTGCGGACATCTTCTTTTCTCTTTTTTGCACTTCTTTCTAACCGTTACGATGTTACGCATATAGGCAAATACTGTATTGATTCAATTGAGTCCGTTCAGGAGCAGAAGTTCTTACTAATTACGCTTCGTAATCTTGGCTGGAATGCCATACGCTGCTTGCCAGCCGATGGGCATTGACTTAGTCTAAGTAAATTATGTTTGCTAAACAAGCGTAGCTTTATTTTAAGCATTACCTTCATGTATAATGTGCTGAACGGTCGAATTGATGCATTAATCTTATTAAACAAAATTGACATTAACATGTCTCGTCGCGTCACTAACGTAATTTTGGTCAATTAGACATAATCGACGTGAACTAAATAACGAGCTATTTAATACCTTTCGTGCTCTTTGCAGTAATTTTGTTAGTATTTACCATTTAATTTCGATATCGGAATCAAAGAGCCTCTACATCGAAATCTTTAATTTTCAGATCAAAATGATTGCTAAACTTTGCTTGTCCGTGCCGATCTAGTAGCACTTACATCCTATATGCATAAAGCTTCATGGTTAAAAGTTATAGCCTCACACGTATTTTGGCATATAAAGCTTTTTCTCTTCTTTTCCCCGTTTTTCTTTTTTTCCCTCTCTCAGTTCTTATTTATTTAGCTGTATATATATATATATATATTTAATTTAAGGTTTTTTTTTTGTTCTCTATTTTGATTTAGTTTAAAATAAGGTTCACATGTAAAATCTCAGGTTAGTTTATGCTCGACTGATATCAGTCGTAGCTGAAACTTATACTGATATACAAATAAATAACAAATAAGAAAATTATATTCGGTCGTGACCGGATCTTTTACATCTATCAGCCTTACGCGAAAAAAGCCAAAAAAAGTCAAATATTTCATCATTTTCAGGTTTTATAATATGGAGAGGGTGCGGCTGATTTTTTCTATTTTCAAAATGAAAGTTTGTACCACATAAGTATGTGGGCGTTGTAGACGTGCTCTTTGAAAAGTTTGGGTCACTTCCTTCCTTCCATTTGCAAAATTCGTAGAAGATATCTTCATCTTCGCTAACGGGAGAATGATTACCGCACATGCCACACAGTTGGACAGACGGCCAGTCGAATAGGTTAGGTGCATACTAAATTTGATACTAGCTAAGAATTTACGTTGTTTGGGTAGGGGCTGATTGTACTTTTTTATTTTGATTTAATCTGTCGAACGTTTATTATTGTAGAGAAGTATAAATCAGACAAAAAATATTATTTCACTTTTGTTCTTTTATTTAAACTAAATAACTTATTTTAGTATCGATCTCATTACAGTTAGGTAGATTTAATATCACTTGCATTCATTTTGTTTGGTTCACACTTCGTAGATCTTAACTTAAGAGAGAAAAGAAATAACTTACGAGGATTAGAATTCGAAAATTCTCTTGTTCTGTTTATGAAAGAAATTTTCGCGTTCTCACCTCAACATACATACTTCATGGGGTTTTTGAAACTTATTTCTGCGCGTTATAGAGATTATGAAAAGGAAAACTAAACTTTAGTTACACTATAATATTGGGTAAGCGTGGTCAATTTTTTCCATTTTTATATAGACTGTGGCATTGTCTACAAAATATACTTTCAAATTTTTGCAGATTTATTTGCTGTAGTTTATAGATAATGAACAAAGACCAATTTTTTATGCTTTTGAAAAACAGCGATGTCTTCACTTCACGTAGCTTTATGAGCGTGTCGTTCGACCGATTGGGCCCATTTTCAATATCAACTTGCAAAAACTTTCAATTTTGTTGCTTCTGCCAAATTTGATGGGGATAGCTTCATTTTTCCGGCAGGGAGAATGCTTACAACAGACATTATACAGACGGAGAGATTAACAGACGGACAGACAGATAGATAGACGGACATGTTTAAATCCATTCAGGATTTTACGCTCATCAAGAAATTATATATGCTTTGTGTGGTCTCTGAACCATCCTTCTGGTTATTGTAAAGGTTTTGACAAATGGAATATGTCTCTCATCCTTCGATGATGGAAAAACCAAAAACTTCCAACAGATATATATATAGTGAAAATTATAGAAATTGCTGCGTAGAGTTCGTGTTTCGAGGAAAACACATACGCTTGGAGCTCAGACACCGCATATATATTTTCACACATTTACATTCTAAATCGATATTGGCATGCCCTTCTGCTTGTATAATGTCTGTTGTAAATACTCTGCCGATCGTAAAAAGAAAATTATCTACTTCAAATTTTGCACAAAGAGTGAAAGTTTTTGCATACAGGTTGGCCAAAATCGAGCCAAATCGGTGAAAAAAAAACACAACTACATAGTACAGCACACAGCCTGAGACCACCTCTGTTTTGAAGAATAAAAAACAATTTTTTTTCTACTCGTTACATACGATAATAATTGGAAAAAACCGACTACGCCTAGTCAGAATTATAAAATATTAAAGTGTCATTTTTTATTAAAACGTTTCCATCATCCAGAAAGAAACTTCAGGGGCAATGTAAACTCTGCATAGGGTTAATAAGTATCAAACGGTGACGAATATAAAAGATTCGAGCGCAGCCGAATATAATTTTCTTACGTGTTACTATTAGTCTGCTCCTTTGACGTATCTATCAAGGGCACAATCACCCATTGCAGTTCTTTAGATGACCGTGCTAAGCATATCTCCTCAGTGACTGGTCACATGAAAACAAAAAAGATGGGCATCTTAATGAAGCTATACAAAAGAATTTTTATTTGGAAACTCTTTCAACGTATTAGAGGAGTTGGAAATTAACAGATATGAAACTAGCCTGCCATTTACCAACAGGGATTTATTGGACACATTATCTTTTCGGACCATTTGGCGGAATTTGGCTTAAAATTTCGTGAAACATTTCGTTGGCCATATTGCAGAAGGGCCATCCACATGGATGCAATGAGAGCTTATTTCAAATAAGTTAGACACAAATTTAATAGGTTGCGTTTGAATATTAAAACGGTTTTGTATTATAATTCTACACACCAGCTAATCTCAAATAACGTTCAGTAAAGAAGAGCAAATCCTTACTAAGTAAAAGAATCGCATGAAAAAGAAAATGCTTGTCTCTTAAACACCTACAAGGCATTGGTCTTATCTTCTTGTTCTTTTGACGTTTGAACTTTTTGCAGGGACTGGCAAATATTAATTGAACATCTTTTACAAATTACACCATATGCTTTAATTACTTGCCTACGATCGGAGTCATATCAAAAACACTTTAGTTGTTGCGATAAGACGAATTTCGGCTGTGAAGCGGCGAAGAGACGCTAAGAGACTACGTTAAGAGAAATGTAAGAACTTTTGGCGCATAAACAATATTTGTGTAAGTTTCTGACGCTCGGTTTCAGATAATAAAATGAAACCAAATTTGATCTATTTCTATCATTTTTTTTTTTTTTTTTTTATTGTTATTATTTATTATTATTCATAGTCGCGAACATGAAAAAATGGCAGACGCATGCACCCATACACCTTGATTGCCCACTATCCGATATAAGCACGTGATGACATAATGACTTTATGTTAAAATAATATCGCTCGATTCCTGTGCGGTGCTTCGTGCCGCGACGCACGCAACGTAATTGTGCCACTAAGAAGATTAAATATCCTGCCAAAAATCAAAATTCAAGTGCTAACTAAATGCACATAAACAGACAAATTGATGTTTCAAGAGCGGCGCTGATGATAGATTAGTCGAAATATCATTAGAGTGGTTGGTTGGTTGGTTGCTTGATTGTCAGTTTAGCTTATTTTTTTTGCACCCTATATTACTTCAATTCACGCGGTCGTATTATGCAGCATTAAGATGGACTTAACTTGGATAGACTTTTCACTTAATCAATCGATGCGGAACCATTTTTTTAATTAATTAAACATGTCTGTCTGTTTCAACGTCTACTTGTATGTTTGATGTCTATCCATGCATTATTACGACTAACCTCTTTCGAAAATGGATTAAAATGCAAAATTCGTTTTCATTCATTCATTCCCGATCGATGGAATATAGTAACTCGGTATATTAATAAATAAATGTAGAAAGTTTGGATCAGATTGGATTACACATAAGTCTTCCTAACAAAAACCCAGTAAAAGTACTACAACACTTCGCTTAATAAAGTTATTCATATAACGACATTTCAAAACGACGGGTTATATGGAAAGTGGTTGAAAAAGTGACCCAATTCAATCCATTTCCAGTAGTGTTCGTCCTTTGCCCTAAACATGTCAATTCACCAAATATCAAATTGCGACATTTACGTTGAGCGCAAGAAAATAAAATGGATAGACGGACAGACAAACCTAAATCCATTCAGAAAATGACTCAGGAAGTGAATCAGCGATCAGTGTAATAAAATAAAAGTCTATCTCAAGTCCTTCTGGGCTGGATTGCATATATTTGCATGAACTTAGCATATACTTGTACCAAAGCATACAATAAGCCTTTCCGTGGCAGGAAAATTTAATTTTTAGTGCTTTATAACGAAAGGTGATCCAAAATACTGATTACTTATAAACATTTCTTAGGGGCAATTGTGAGTTATACAGATAGGTAGTCTGTGTAACCATATATAAAATGTGATATTTTATGGGGAAGCTATAGATAAGAAATTGTATTAGGCGAAATACTGTAAGGTACATTTTATGATCGACCTTGGTCGTCTACAACATTGTAACTAGTTTTCATTCATTTCATTCAACATTATCAGTGTTTGGCCAGCCGCATCAATGAATGTGAAAGGTGCTAGTGCGCGATACTAGTCGCGTGCCCTTTACCAGCAACACGCGTGCAGTTAATCATTATTAGAAAAAGTTTAAGAGCATTAAAAAAGCAAATGATTAAATTAAAAACATTTTTTTTTAAAATCCTTTTTAGACTATTTTTCATTTCTTTTTTTAATTTAACTCTTTTCTGTTCTTTAATTAAATTTCCTTTTTCCTGTCCTCTTCAGGTTTTCTTTCTTTGTTTTTCTAATAATCTTTTATTTATTTTTATTATTTTTTTTTTCATTTGCATAAGAAAAACGGTCACGCCTTCTGTGTTTTGCTGTCCTTTTTAACTTTGCAAACAACTTTTTAAAGAGTGCGTGTCGTTATGCTATTATTTACATCATTATCAGGGTTATTAACGCGTGGCATTAAGCACAAAAATCGTTGAATTTTATTAATTTGCGGGATTAACTCTGAGTGGGTGTGAAAATTTTTATGTTACTTAAGGGTGTAGACGACAAAAAGAAAGGGAAAGGAGCTTAAAAAAAAAAAAAACAATAATCACTTTGATGTGAAAACTAATTGTAAATGTTGGAAAGATGCCAATAAAAATAACAAAACCCATATTTCCCCAAAAAAAAAAAAAAAAAGAATGAAAATAAAGAAGTGAATACAAGCAACTTTCTCACAGTTCGGAGTTTACATTGGAAATCTTACAAATCCTTTCAAACGAATCAATCGTTTATTCCTTAGAAACGCGTTAAAAAGAATATCATCTCTGCTACGAGCCTATTTAAACTGCAAAGTTTCCAACATAAAACTTCGATCTGTAGTTCCCAAGGCTAATTCGCTAAACGTGATTCCATCTTACTCGCTAGAAGATAAAAGGTATACTCATTCATTTTCATCAATCCTTAAGGCTATGCAACTTTTTTTTCGAAGAAGCCTGCAAGTTTTAGTTTACTTTTGGCACACAAACTATTGAGCTTGTCTGTTAAGGATCCTTCCCGCCTTTCTATCCACCTAATATTCTTACTTTTACGTCAAATGTATACAAGCATTCTCTCGCCCACTTCTCCGCCTGCCGACTCTCCACGTAATTATTTCCGAATATCGTCAAACTTACACTTATAGGAAGCATCTCCTAAGCCGCTAATCCTTTCAAAACAGAGAAATGATAAGACTACAGAAGTTCCCACAGTAATTAGTTGTTATAAAAAAGCAATCGAAGCTAGATAGAGATGACGCTTCTTTGGTGCAAAAGCGATGAATAAACATTCTCCAACTTTTAAAATCGTTTGATTTTGATGAGTTTTTATAAGTTATAAAAAGTGAAGCCAATGGCCACGCAAACCTGTTTACAACTTATTTTGCTAAAATAATCTCGTGGGAAATTCTTTACTTCATTTAATACAATTCATCACCGATATTCTTCACAAGATAGTAAAAATTAGGCCTTGTTATACCCTACACCACCCAGATGGGCTTGATATAGACCCATTTTCATTATACCGATCGACTCAGAATCATTTTCGAAATCAACTTAAGCTATTAAGGGTGGGGCAATTTTTTGAACTTCTTGCCATATAACCCTTCCTACGCAAACTGAACCTTTATATGGTAAGAAGGCTTCATTTTCAATATATCTTGATAAAAATTCATTTGTAATAATAGTTTGACATAAAAATTAATATTACCGAATTTGTACCACGTAGATCTATTTTTTGAATTCCAACCCACATAAAGGTTCTAATTAAAAATAAGGTTTTATATGCCAAAAAGATATATTTTTTAATATATTAAGATGAAAATTTGTCCTTAATAAATCCAAAATCAATCATATGGAATTTGATTCATATATATCTATTTTTTAGACCGCACAATATATCGGGATTCTTATGATGATAAAGCCTAATTTGTGGTTTATTACCACGGAAGCAACTCGACAATAATAAACTCTTTGAGAAGTCAATTGAGTTTGCTAAATTGAGAACACGTTGACGTTTGATCATCCTCCAATATGAAGACCTCCATGAAAACTGTACATATACCTAGAAATAGTATATAAGTTTTGGTATGTTATTAATGAAATGAAATGAAATATTCATTCTTAACTGTTTTCAATACCATCATCAACACTACTCTTGCGTTAACCCTCAATTAACTCCACCTCTATATGCAACAAATGTTGAGAAAACCAAGATCCAAACATTTTCGAGAATTCGCCTTGGTCATACAATTGCAACTCACCAATGGATCCTGAAGAAGTCTTCTCCCCCAATCTGCTGTTGTGGACAAACTCTTACTATAAAGCACATTCTCTGCGACTGCCTCAACTTTTCCTTGGCTAGAAGTATTGCATTTGGAACGATTAACCCTTTGAACATTCTACAATCAGCTTCAGAACAGAATATCAATTCAATATTTTACTTTATTAATACTACTAAGCTTATTATCTAATATCCATTTATTTAAATTAGAGCCGATAGCCTGTGTTGCTAGTGCTCAATGTCTTTTTTTTAGTCTAAGAATTCAATTCATTAGTCTAAAATTAAAATAATAATAATAATAATAATAATAACTGTTTTCATATAAAGGTTTGCAAAAAAAAATAGTTACGTGGAAGAGGGTTCAAAAAATGATTTCATCCCATTCAGATTTTCTACTTTTCTACTGTCATTTTACGGGGTGAAAATGATCTGATCGATTTCCAATCCATTTTCAATTCTGCTTATCTTCTTGTTAACGTATAGGAACTCTTCAAAATATCCCCGGGAGGTACATATTGAACACGAAGAAATATGTTGACATAGACCGAGAGACAGATAATCTTAAATCGATTCAAAATGATTTTCTGCTGCGTTTTTCTCAACTTGTTCGAAATTTGTGCATGTTTACTTTTTACCACATATGGTATAAAGTATAAGAATACCAAGTCATGCTAATATCGTGGAATATTGTCGTGCCTTACCACTTCAAATAAGCGCAAGCTTTTTTCTTTAGACTTTCTTATGACCGTCATTAAATTTCAACAGAACTTTCGAATTATCTTCAAACCAGGCAACGAACTCTCCTTAATGTCGTCTTTTAATTCAAAATGATTGCTATGAAGTGACTTTAATCGTCACTCGAATTCCTTGCAGGTGAATAATCAAAAAATGAAATGCAATAATTATGGTGTTATGTGATACGTCAGAATTTATAACAAAGAATTTTGTTATAAATTTATTCTGTTCTCTATCAGCTATTTCAACTTTTGGAAACAGCTATTTGGATATAAATTCTTTAAAAAAAATTAACTTAGTTTTTGAATACAGCTATGTGCCTAAATCAGTAATATATGTTTCATAAGGTGTAACTAATAATAATATATAAAGTTTAAAGAAAAAGCAAATATATAACGAAAAACATCTACGTCCATTGCCTATATTTAAACATATGCAGGTATATGCGTAATATATATATAAAACTTTATATGATTGCATCCCTTACTATTGTTCTCACCCTTTTCATGGCTACGCAATATTATGTTTTTAAGGGAGTAACAGTGCTTTTCTGCAGCACACAAGGAAATTGTTTAGGCCTTCAGTTTCGGGACTTCTCATTTACTCGCGGAGTAACGAATCACCGTTGTTTGTGTATTTTTTAAATTCTTCTCTAACACTAATCTAAAAATATATTTAAATGATATAAAAACAAAATTTTAAAAAAAAAAAAATCCAAATATTTATTAATTAGCCTTAGTGTTAATTGCCTGCAATCGGGATTATATTCCCGCTCGTAAATATAGATGACAGATTTGAAAATGATATCTGCTATGGATTGCAACTTATGTTCAATATTACTTATAAACGAAATGGTTAAATGGTTTTAAAACTCTACGCTCGGATATATTTTCATTTTTGTGTCTTTTAACAAAAGTAATATACACCGTCCGAGTGGATATACGAGATGTGCTTTAAAAAAAGGGTCGACTCTTTATTTTTCTCGAAAAATATTTATTTATTTATGGTACTCCCCCCTGAAATCGAATACACTTATGCCAGCGCTGTTGATGATCCACGAAGCACTTCTAATATGCGCTTTAGGTATGGCCTTGACCGAAATTTGAAAAATTGTCTATTTTATTCCATATATCTCGTACAATTTAAAATGTAAAAAACTTTCGTTCTACTATACTCTCCACTTTTCTCTTCAAAATTTTCCCCATAGGAAATTTTAAAAGTAAAGTGACTTTTATTCTCTTAGGAATTCTTGAAATCTCGAAATCTGTAAAAGTCTTTCTTATTTAACAACTTACCACTCTGACAGTTAAGCACCGCCCTTTAGGCGGAGTAAAGCGACGTCATTCATCTATGCATGTGTGAAAATTCAATATGACTGACCGAATTTTATGTGAAATATTAAAGGATGCTAACCTATCGTACAACCACACATCATACTTAACAACTGAAGTGAAACAATATGCGGAAGAAATTGTCATAGAAAAATTCTATCAAATAATTAAAGTTAATTTCAGAAATCAGATAGAAGGGCGCAACAAAATCAATAAATTTAAGAAAAATAAACCGTATATATGTGTGTATATAATTAATTGAAAATTAATTAAAATATAAATAAAGTGAAATTAAAATTAGTAATAAATAAATGAAATAAAATGGCTTGGCCAAAGGATAAAGAGGAGCCATCTGCTCCCAACTCTAGTGCCGAGAATAATGCAAAAATTTCCATAAAATCTAATTTAACTAAAGCGGCAATTATATCGTTGTACGCTAATGAGAATTCTCTTCAGCCCGTGACTGAATTAAGTATATTCGGTAAACCGCCGGCTTTGATACGTCATCAACCTGTAGTAAATCCTAAGACGGAGTCTCTATCGGATGGCGAATTATCTGATTTTTCTTTAAATGACACAGAGGAAGAAGAAGAAGAATATCGAAATTACATTTTATTGAATGGTAATCAAACTGAAGGTATAACGTCAAATTAAACCCCCTTTAATTGAAACGGTTTGCGAAGTTCTGGCCTTTTTCCCTTATCTCTCTCTCTCTCTCTCTCTCTTTCTTTTTCTTTTTCTTTCTCTTTCCATAGTCTCCTCCAGCAATCGTTTGGATTCACCGTGCAGTCTACCTTTGATAGCTTCGCCCCCTATATTTCAAACAGCTACGTCACCGGTAGAAGTGTACCCCAAAAATGGTTTTGTTATGGGGACCGTACGTAAAGTATTTACCAATACCCGTGAACGATGGCGTCAACAAAATGTGTCTAGCGCCTTTGCTGAGCTCCGGAAATTGGTGCCAACTCATCCACCCGATAAAAAATTATCGAAAAACGAAATTTTACGTTCAGCCATCAAATACATAAAACTATTAACCGGTATACTCGAATGGCAAAAAAACGAAGGGGAACAGCATTTGCAACAGGAAGAAAATGAGCCAAATAATAATAATAATAACAATAATAAAATGACATTAAATGGTCACGTTCTTGCTAAGGCTGTTTCCAAATTAACGTCGCAACCTATTCAGGCTCAAAGCTTACTTATGATAGCTCCAGTAGTAACCTTAACGGCCAATCATTTCATTAAAACAGAGACCGTAGAACAAAAGGATAACAATACCAACAGTTTTTTGCGGGCAACCCCTACCCGCTCTTCGACAGTCAGCGCAGGAAAAATCTCCAAAAATCAAAAGCGTAAAGCTAGTGAAGTTAATGCGGCATTGAACGTTAAAGAGGAAACACTTAAATTAAAAAAAGACAACAACTCAGAAGCGGTCGTTAGCTCAACAAGCAATCGTCTATAATTGTGAAAACTTTACATACCAGCGAAACGATTTTTCAATTACAAGGTATGGAAGGGTCGAAATTTCGATATTACTTTAATGTGAATTGAAAGAGGAAAGCTCTGAAATATTAGTTTACATTTAAATGCTTTTTTATTAAAAAATTTCAAATCAGCCTTTTCAACTACGGAGAAAATGAATTTAATTCATTATGATCAAAATCTTCGATATCATCTTCAGATTTTCGTACTCTTTTATACCACTCCGGATCGGAGTAGCTCGCTTCCTCTGGGCGCCCACCTTTATGGCGATACAGATACTCGGTAATGCCGTGACCATGTCTACCATTGATGCAGCAAGCGACAAATTGATTATAGATTTTCGCTTCCCAATTCCCGCCTGCGTAGCGCTCGGTTGAATCTTGAACTTTTATTTGAACAAAATAGTCCTTGTCAACAGTGTAAACAATAAAGTTTTGATGCCGCGGCGGTGTACCCTTCTCACCGTATGAGTACAATTCAAAATTGCAGGCCGTTATAGGTTTATAGTCACCATCTTTGGAACATATGTAACCCACTTTTAGCGAAGAGAGGAAAAATGAGGGTTGACTTAAAATACCCACCACCATGCTGGATCCATCTTCTAAAAACAATGCCACATAAACGTAACGATTAATAGTGGATAGACAACGTTCGGTACCGAAACTATGATCCCGAAAACCGCTAAGTGTTAAGGGTATATGTCCAAAGAGTTTATCAATCTTTTCATAAATTTCCAAGCTACCCGTTAATTGACCATTTTGTTCGTAGTGCAAACGTTTTTGCAAGACTTTGTCCACATTTTTCAGCATTGTATAAAAACCTTCATTCCAAGCTTCGCGAGCTAACGAATCAGCTATAACTGCCAAACTTAGATCACGGTTGTAATTAAAGTATTTACCGGTTGAGTTAAAGGTCAAATTCAATTTAACTTGTAGGAGCTTGTTTCCTTCATCTAATTGCTTTAGTAAGCCTTCATATTTAATACGCCAACGTATCATCGGCTCTTCGGGGTAAATATGAAAGCCAATGCCTTTAAATTCCTCGCTCTCCGTGTTACCATCCGTTGTAAAATGTAACATGTCTGGCAGTTTAGGCAAAGCCAACAAACCGTATTCCGGGAGCCATAAGTAAAAGCAAGCTTTCATGATACCTCTCCGACGGCGCTCTAAATTTATTAACAGCTTTTGTCCGTTAATATTGGCCGCCATAAATGAAATAACATCGTAGCTTTTCGGATGTTCATCCAAGACTTGAGGTTGATCGTGTACCTCGAAACTCTGTGGAGAATTTAAAGCGCTTTCGTTTTTATAATAAAACTTATAACGTAAATGCTTCAATAGCACCTTAGCTATAAGATATTTAAGTTCGTAAAAAATTCCTTTATCCGGATAAATATCGAAAATTAGCTTTGATTGTAAACGCAACAATAACAAAAATACTGTAATAACTGCAATAACAAAAACAGAAATATAAACAGCCAAAGTTAAAAAGAACATTTTTATTTTTAAATTATGTTTTTCTAAGTTTTCCGAAAATATTGATCGACGATTCTATTTACTTCCTTATTGCATTACTAAAATACTGAAGAGAATCGCTTAATGCTTTTCTAACAATTGTTTCTAGATTACCGTTCAATTTATTAGCCGATAACGCTTTAGCTTTATTATACGTATATTGGGACTTTTGGTGCCAGATAAGATTCCTTTCTTTCTTTTCAGGGCTTTGCTTTACTTTTCGCTGATAAAATGTCTTGCTACTGGTATTTCTCTTTCTTAACAACCACTGTTATAGCAACGAGTTCATCGAATGCAGTGAGCGCTCCACTCAATAAAAAGTATGCTAAGTTTGTTATTTTATTTAAAACAATACAGAAATAAATGAAACGAAAATTATTTATTTTGAAGTTAAACAACTCTTCGAAAAAATATCTTATTTGAACACAATTAAGCAACTATCTAATAACATATACGTATACTCTTTGGGTCTCCGAAATCACCTTGAAGGTTTTGAAATCGTTTTGACAAGATAAACATACATCTCGCCCTCATAGTATTTATATATAACAAGAGAAAATAAATTACTTCCGATCTAATCTGCATTTTTTCGATACCCAGCAGTGCACTGCACACACATACATATGTGTATGATATTTGATCCTTTTGTTATAGTGTGTGCACGATCTTGAAATAATGTCGGTTCTTGCTTTCCATCATCATTTTCTAATAATTATCTTATATTCTTCTCTTATTTCTATTCTTCTGTTCTATACTTTGTACGATTACGGGCGTGATGACGGGCTAAACTTAACTTGCTGTTCTGAGACTAATGTATATGTGCAGTACAGTTAGCTTACCAACGAAATCTAGACCAAGCTAAAACAAGGACACAACCCAAATCTAAACCGAAATATCTCTCTTTAGTGTAGTCCGTAAAAAAATCTTGCTACCGCAACTGCGAACTGGTGCTGAGTAACCAACGGAAAAGTTTTCAAAATGAAAAGATTTTTTTATGAACTTTGCCCAATATTTTTTTGTCAAAAACTATTTTATTGAAATTACTGTGAAACATGTTTCTTATTTTTTATTTGTGCATTAAAAAATTTAGAAAAATGATTTTCTTTTGGCGTAATGTGATCATGTTTTGGATCGTTTGATTGACTGAAAGCTGAGCGTTTCCCTGGATTGTTAAGTATAATAAACGGATTGTTACTCAAACGATTTATTATGATGGAACGAAGAGCTGGTAATACTACTACTATTACCAGCTGCACATTCCCTTCATCATTCATGTATTCTTGAGGGCTATTACAATCAAGGCAATCCAGACGATTAGAACTTAATTGATTCTCTCTTCCAAATCGTCTGATCCGCGTGTACCATCAAAATCATCTGAGCTAAAAAAAAAGAAAAAAAGTAAAAAAAAGAGTCATTAGCATCACGCGTCATTAAGTGCGTTTGGAGTCACTGCAGCAACTAGCATTGTTTCAAGAGTTTTTCTTCTGGAAAATAAATTTAAATTTTAAGGATTTTACAAATATCGCCCTTTAAAGTTGTTGTTTAAAATACAATAAAAAAATTTTAAAATAATTTTTGTGTCTTGACCAGTATAAACGCGGTAGATAGCCTAAATATTTTTGGGGGCTTATCGATATCGAATTATCGAATTATTTTATTAAACATATTAAAGCCGACGCAGAAATTGATTCACTTTTGGGATATAGCGACGTGGTAAACAAGAAAATGTCTACGCTTTCTCTGATCCATTGAACACCAATTCCCTCCCTGGATCCTTGAGATTGTCACATTGTACTTCTTATGACCGCTTGTCGCAATCGGGCAGGCAATCGCCCGAAGGATCAACGTCGTCGTTGCTAAAGGGAGTTATGTTGGTTTGAAAAATTTTGGTAAAATATTCCGTATAAATGCAAAAATAAACTTAAAAAAAATATTCTTGATAAATTTGTTGGCATCCGCTATAAAAAAATAATAAAAATTTTAAAACTTGAAAGCTTGTAATAAAAATAATATGAATTCGTTAAGCTGAGACGCAGTCACGGATATAAGTAATATGAAAAAGAGAACAATTGCAGACTTTAAAAGCAGACTCAAATTGATTCTCAAAACACTTTAGTTACCTATTAGGGAGGACTTTTTCAAGTAAGTAAGAGAAACCATGTAACCAATAAGTAACCACGGCCAATGGTGAGGGAGGGCTTTTCCTAAACAACTTTTTTCTGCAAAAATTATTTTTTCCTTGCTATTTCGAGTGCATATTGTAATAATATTTTGATGAGGTCGTGTAATAAAATTGGCGATCGGTGTTGTATACAAATGTGCTTTGGTGTTATAAATGTAATAAGATGATATAAATGTGTTGGTGGTGATAGAAAATACGTTGTAGTATCTGGGAGGATTCCCTATGAATCCTTCTCCAGTGTGGTAGTATTTTATCTTTGAAGCCCTAATCAGCTCGGCTTCGGAACGCCAAGTCTAGCCGTCTCATTTAGTACCAAAGAACTCGGCAAGAGACGATCCCTAATAAAGACATAGGCGGATTCAACGTCTTTGGTGTTTCAGCGAATAAGAACGCTAGATTGAATTGCTGTCAAAACCATTAACAAACAATTGATTCTTTATTTCATGATCTGGCTTATTTATACTTAAAACTACAGGTGGTTTAATGCTAGTGTAAGCACTTATTTTAATTGGGGCGCCTGGCATCGTATTGCATTTCGTAATGCAATACCCAGCCAGTTGAAGTGCGACAAAATTTTTGTTTTACTTTTTTTCGCACTTCAAAGTGGATGCATACGACGGTATGCGATCACACTACACCCTTACCGTTTTAGAGTCTGTACCGTTTACCGTCTGTTATGGGAGAAAATTTTAGAAAAACGGTAATTTTTTTGTTATATAATATAAGTAAATTCTTAAGTATGTAGTATTTATTTACAGCTTTGTATGCTTAGTTTTAATTATGTTTGGTTGAATTTATAATTTCAGTATTTCTAAATTTTTATAGTGTTGAAATGTATTGATACAATGTTATGTAAAATAATTTGGGTGGGTTTAGTTTAGGTTAAGGCTTGTCTTGTGTAGTTATATTCCCTTTATTTAATATTCAAATATAATTATCTTTCCGATATTTTTCATTACAATTTTAATATTTCTTCATATATTCTTAAACAATCTTCACATGTTTGTCTTCATTGGGTGGGTTTAATGCTATGTCTTTGCTATTCCTCATTTATGTGGTTATATCTCTTTATTTACTGTTTTCAATATTCCTCATTACAATGTGTTCTTCATCTACACCTTAATATTCTTTTATTCTGCACACTGTAATCTTCTTTTTTCTATTCTTCGTATATTCTTCTTCTTCATTTAAATATTCTTCATATATTCATTAATAATCTTTAATATTCTTTCTATTCTTCATATATTCTTCTTCTTCATTTTAATAATCTTTTATATTCTTCTATTCTTCATATATTCTTCTTCTTCATTTTAATATTCTTCATACGTACTTATGCATTCTTGGGAGCTAATCAGATCAATTTTTCCGAGAGTGTACCGCATTAGTCTGGATATTCATTTGTCTTTTTAAACTCCTTTGCATGTTATGTTTGTGTGATATTTGGAGGAATTATTAGTAAATGTTGTTGGGAGAGGATTTCCGGTCTGTACACTGCATCTTGTGTAGCAGTGACTTTAACGTGATAAAAGTAAGTTTTGAGGAAATGATCATAGCGATTAGCTTTTAGTTGGGTGGGATCGGTATTAGGTGTCCCAAATAGGTAGGGTTTTTGAAAATTAAAGTAATACCTCTTATTTCAAGCGTAATGTTATTTGTTGGGGTGTTTGATTGTGGTTTTTGTTTGTTATTATTATTACTTTTTTTTTGTGTAGTAGGTCCGCTTAACATTATAAAATTCTACGTATCTATCTTCTTAATGTTAATATGTTGTGTACATTTTTAATATTTATTTTATATTACTATTTTTTTTTGTTCATGTTTCTTTATGTTTTGTAATTGTGGGTAGGGTGAATACTTCTCATTGTTTGGTTGACACGGAACAACTGTGTTGACGTCGTCGCCAAAAAATAGTGGATGGGCGTGTTCGAAGTCCAAGGGGGTGAAGGAAGATGTGCCGTGGTCTGCCTTGAAGGTTTGCGTCTTGTCCTCGGGTGGGATCATTTCGTGGGCGGGTGTTATAGGAGGTGTGTAAAAATTTATTGGGGTCCCTTAAAAATTTTGGATTGTGTGGCTCCCATTATAAGTGGAAATTTACAGGAACGATTGTGCTGGGCGGGATCGTGCGTGGAAAAATTTTTCGAAACATAGCGGGTTACCAAAATTATTTGTGACGGCGGTATCAGATCAGGATCGTTTACAGGATTGTGTTGGGCAGGATCGCCATGTAATAATATTTGGATGATGCCGTGTAATAGAATTGGCGATCGGTGTTATGTACTTCGGGAATATTAAATGATTGGTGTTAGCAACTACGTGTAGTGGAGATAGAAAACACGTTGTAGTATCTGGGAGGATTCCCTATGAATCCTTCTCCAGTGTGGTAGTATTTTATCTTTGGAGCCCTAATCTGCTCGGCTTCGGAACGCCAAGTCTAGCCGTCTCATTTAGTGCCAAAGAACTCGGCAAGAGACGGTCCCTAATAAAGACATAGGCGGATTCAACGTCTTTGGTGTTTCAGCGAATAAGAACGCTAGATTGAATTGCTGTCAAAACAATTAACAAACAATTGATTCTTTATTTCATGATCTGGCTTATTTATACTTACAACTACAGGTGGTTTAATGCTAGTGTAAGCACTTATTTTAATTGGGGCGCCTGGCGTCGTATTGCATTTCGTAATGCAATACCCAGCCAGTTGAAGTGCGACAAAATTTTTGTTTTACTTTTTTTTTGGTTTCAGAATTATGCAAATTCAGCATAATTCTGTCGCACTTCAAAGTGGATGCATACGACGGTATGCGATCACACTACAATATATATAAGTTTGCATGCGTCATTTATCAAGTTTTCTTCCGCTTCGTGTAAAAAGAACAAAATATCGCAAGTCTATTTTCGAATAACCAACGGCACAAATTCAAATGAACGACGGGCAATATCATCGAGCCATCATTAATTTGCGGACGATGGCGGTTTTGCTAGAAAAAAAAAAATAAAAAATATATAATATATATCAATAAAAACCAATTTAAAAAAAAATATATTTACACATATTTGTGCAATGATTTACAAAGGAAAAACTTTTAAAAATTTTATTAATTTCTTTGTCTTGTTCTGCTTATTTTTCTTATAAACGAAATCTGGGAAATTACAGTTAAAAGTTAAATTTGTAAGGTATGAAAAAATCCGCTTAAAAGTATTTAAGAATATTAAATCATAAATTTTATTTTTTGAAACAAAAAAGATGAGGTAAAAATTGCATTATTTATGGCAAAAAAAAAAAATAAAATAAGAACGAAGAAAAATACTCCAAAAAAGTAAGAATTGAAATTTTCTCCATAATTCAATAATTTTTAGTAAAACAAACGTATATCTTAAATGTAAACATTCTAAGTAACACGTAAAAAAGAGCGCTTTATTCGCTTTTGATTATACGCATCTTAAATATCCGTCACCAAACGGTTGCGATTTGTGGATGGCTCAATAAATCGATCAGTATCCTTTTTTATTCCTACTATCATTTGTACTATCGCGCGATTTCGGATACTTACGTGACAATATTTGCAAGTTATTCATGAATTCTTTTAAAATATTTTTTCACATTTTACATTCTTAATCTCACTAAAGAAAATTTTCAACCAAAGGTGGTAAAACCGAAAGCAAAATGAACTACTAGGCAACTGTAACTTCTTGTTCGGTATCCAATAAAGAGGACATGAAGTATTGATCAAGCTGACCATGACTGTTGCTGGATGTCGAAGGCAATAAGTACGCGTGATTACCGGATATGTTTAGATCATTTTGGATAATGCCATTGATTATGTTATCATTAGATGAATGCGCAAAATTTATACAACTGTTGTCGATAACATAATCCATCATCATTTGGTCATCCGAAGAATGCATGGTAAGGGCGTCATTTGTAGTTGTTGGAGCAATTTCGGTCACTTCTTCTATGCTCCGATCTATGATATTAAAAGGTAGTTGACTTAAATCATTGTAATTCCCAGAAGAATGATTGTGATTTATATCATTGTCATCGTTATCATTAATGATATGATTTTCATTAATAAAATTATGCTTCAGTTCTGGTATATCGATGCCATTCATTAACGATTCTGTATTCATATCACGTATTGCTTGCACATCAACATCACGCAATTCAACTATAATTATTAAAATATTTGTAAAAAATTTTAATCAAATGAAGCCGAAAGCTAATCTTACCCGTATGGTACAACTTATGATCGTTTAAATCTTTCTTAAAAGCAAAACATTTACCACATTCTTCACAAACGTAAGTGTTTGTATTCACATGAGCCATCCTAACATGTTTCTCGAGATGCCATGCACTACTATAATGAGCCTCACATTCTTGGCACTGAAAGGATTTCGAATTCGTGGGATCGTGTGCACTGACGTGCCTTTGAAATTGTGTTTTCACTCTGAAACGTCGTGGACAATTTGGACACATGTAACTGCCTTGACCTTGTTGGCGTCTTTTGTTGTTGTGCTTTAAAGTATTAACTGGCAAGTCAATGCATTTACCGCTTTGATCTTTGGATTGTTGCATATGCAAGCAAAGCTGTTGTAAGGTCTCAAAGTGACCTTCGCACCGGGGACATCGTAAAAGTGCGGAGATATCTTGGTCTGAAGATTGCTTAAAATGTGTTTTGCGAATATGACGCTGTAGATACGAAAGTGAGACGAAGCCTGCAATAAGAAAGGGAGAAACCTTCTTTTTATATGAACCGATAACTTCATATACTAACCTTTATGACAAAATTCACATTTAGCAGGAATATCGCCCTTATGTTGCACATATTTATGATATTTCAAGTTATATTCGTTAGAAAAGCCTGCGAGAAGAAAAAGTTATATTAGGTCCGAGTCATTTTTGTAAGATTTTTTCATATTGTTGTACCTTTCGCACACTCATGACAATTATATGGGAGCAAATTATCATCCGCGTGAGTTTCCTGATGAGCTTCTAAATTAGCACGGCGCAAGAAGTTACGATCGCATAAAGTACACTTTAATTGCTTTATTGGGTCATGGCTTAGTTGATGCAATCGAAAACGTGCAAGACTTGTGCACAAAAATTTCTGTTTGCAATTATCACATTCCCAGTCGCCCACATATAGACATTGCAATTGATGCTTAATATGTTGACCAGGTAATGGATCCACGGGCTGATGACAAAAATTACATTCGCGCCCCTGATTATTTAAATGTTGCAAACGAAAATGATTGTCGCGCATGTTTTGGGTTTTATATGTCAGCGTGCAATCGGGGCAATTGTAAGGGCGATTCGGGTCATGTACAATGAAAAAATGTTCTGAGAGATCTTCATCATTGGCAAATATTATATGCCCTATTGCGCCGACGTCAGGACAATAACAATAATAGCAGGCAAAGGTTATACCAAGTAACCGTTCATTCACTTTAGGGTCATCACATTCATTATCTGAATTCCAACAATCATTACTAGAAGTCATTATTGTATTGGGTTCTGTCAAAACTTCAACCTTTTGAATAGTTACTTTATTTTTTTCAATTACTTTTTGGCTTGCTTCCTCGTTTATATTTACACAATCATTTTTGCTTTTATTGGGAATAATACTATGCTGTAATAGTGCCTCAAAATCTTCAGTGATGACTTGTGTCACTTCCGTCTTAGCGATCGTTTCAGGTTCCACACTTTCAGTTTTAAGTCCACTTTCGTTTAAATAGAGAGAATTGGCAGATGGGTTGGCTGTTGTATGTGAGCATAAATCTGCTTCAGTAGGTGCTATGAAATCCAACTCGTTGGTCGAGTCCATTATATCATTTGGTAACATCATCGACGAAGAGTCCATGAGTTGAGAAAAGTTACCTTCATACTCAGAATACTCATGCAATGGGATTGGATTTTGTCCACTTGTCAACAATTGATGAGATTCGTTATGTTCTAAATTGCTAAACAAATGTGAACATTTTTCGTTTTGTACAAGATTATCGCTAGAGTTCGCGAATCCTATATCATTGGGTTGTATTAAAGTTTGCAAAAGCTTCTGTTGAGCCTCCCAACATTCTTGGCGAAAAGTTTCAATACTGCGAAATTTGGAAAAACAGTTTGCACACATTCTCTGTGGTAAGCCGTCACCTGGTGATATCTGCAAAAGCTCGAACGTGTAAAAATGGTACAAAATTTACTTATCTTTCTCACATTTATTTCCCATGTGTTAATCTCTTGTTGAATGAATAATAACTCTTTGGAAAATTCCTCATTAATATCGAAAATACTGATGAAGTCCATTTCGGCAAGTGGAAAACAATTTACACAAATGCGACATACTTCCAATTGTATGAATTGTTCTTGCTCCATAACTCCATTTACTTAGAGTTTATAGAAGATTCGTCTATTAATATTATTAACTAAAAATTATTTTTACCACAATCTGCAGTGTTGTTATTCTTGCTGTCCATATACAATTTTTGGCGTAATCAATTATAAATACATCTGTTTAATATTTTAAATCACAGCTGGCAACACGGAACTCTCAATTATACTGGTACGTCAAAAAAACGATGGCGCTAATCACGTAGCTGAAAGTTAGGTTTCGCTATTGTATTCATCATATACAAACACAATTGCCTCCAAGTATTCTTTCAAGTGAAACGATTATAAAGAAAATAAAACGATTTTTAGAAACTGGAAATAAATGTGATCTTATATAAAGTACTCTTTGAAATGTAAAATAAAAGCTTAAATTTGAGTATTAACCCAAATATTTTGATAATAATGACAGCATACACGTACTTATCAAAGCTACGAAAAATTTGTTGTTACATTCCGATTTTTTTTTTTTTTGACAAAAAACAAAATCACATAACTCTGTTAAAGATTGTTTACATTATGATAAAATGTTGAAAAGATTTTAGATTAATTAGGGGAATACTAAAATAAAGATAATATATTAGTGAATTATTTGCAAAACTTTACCTATAGTGTAAGAAACGGCTTATTTTGACACCTTAATATTGGTTATGGGAGAAACAATAATTATCTTTGAAAAAGTATTATTTATTTTGGAAGTTGCTTTATTATTATGGCTCTAAAGTTACCTGACAAATATTTAAGAAATCGTTTAGTACCACAAATTATGCAACATTTGCAAAGGGAAGAATTTATTTTCTACGAAGTAGATCATTCGCCAGGCTTGGATGGTTTTATGTCCACTATGTACAATATTAAATTGAAAACAAAAACTACAGGAGGGTAAGCAAATTTACTAACCTAATTAGAAAATAATATCGTATGTACGTACACGCACACACACGTCCTTTATTTTCAGGATTAAGGAACGATGGTTTATACTAAAGATAATGCGTGGCGACAAAGATTTCCGCGAATACAGCAAATCCTATATACAATTTGCTAACGAGATCTACGTTTACACTTCGGTCTTGGCAGCATTTAAAGAAGTAATGAAAGTTGCCGAAGAGTGCTCAACGAAAATAGACGATTTATTACCTAAATGTTATGTAGCAGAGTTCGGTTATATTGAAGGTAACAAAAGAAAATTTAAACATATATTTATGATTTTGGTTTGTTTTATTTAAGGACTAAGTTCCAACGTTAAGGATGCAGAATCAGTTTTGGTTTTAGAGCATTTAAAACCCCTAAACTATCGAATTGGTCCCCGTTTGTATCTTAACTTTGAACATTTATTAGGTATGAGCCGTGTTTTAGGACAATATCATGCCTTCTCATATACATTAAGGTCTACTAATATTACCAAGTGGAATGAGTTGATTGCAGGCATAAAACCATTACCATTTATAGATATAAAACGTCCAGATGAAGATAAAAATAATTTCTATCGTATTTTATATCGTGTCGCGTTTGATCGTTTTTTTGATTATTTGGAACGCTATAAGGATGACAATATTTTCGACAGTTCAAATGACAAGGATGTAAAACTGATTGAGAATTTGAAAAAATTGCGAGAAAAATATTTTCATGAACCTTGTGAACTATTGGAAAATTTGCGAACTAAAGTTCTGATAAATGAAGACGACAAAAATTTTGCTGTTATTTTACACGGCGATTACAATCGTAATAATGTTTTATTTAAATACAAATATCAAGAACAAGAAGCTTCTCTTACCGAATTGGAGGATATAAAAATGTTTGATTTTCAAGTAAGTGCCCACAACTTTCACAAATTTTTTATCTTGTAATATTCGGTACTTACGTATTAACTTCTAAATATAATAATATAAAAATAATAATAATATAATAATAATAATAAATTAATAATAATAATATAATAAAATTATAATAATAATAATATTTTGCCGGTGGCGTTAAGTACCTAATATTCTTTACAATTTTTTTAGGAATTACGTTATGGTTCTCCGGCTTTGGATTTAAGCTTTTTTATGTATTTCAATACCCCTGAAGACATTCGTTCAAAAATTTGGTCTAACTTGTTGGTTTGCTATCACACGAACATGATTTCAATACTTTCCAGTAATTTAAAGGCTCATCAAAAGACATCAAACGACATTTCCAAGATTTTATCGTATTATAGTTTTGAAAACTTTCAAAAGCATTTCGCACGTTTTGCTTTTTATGGGGTTATGATTTGTTTACATTTTTTACCGTGGATGTTATGCAGTGAGCAAGAATGTGAACGCTTATCGAAGCTGTTTGGTGTCAATGTACATAGTGACGAATTTTATCAACTTTCGTTGAATGCCGGAGGTGACATGGTAAATTCCAAATTGTTGGGTATAGTAAGACATGCCAGCGAAATGGGATATATGGATTGTATATAGTAGATGAATATATCCAATTGTGATATATAATTTACAAAAAATTCCCGCATAAAGATTTTAAAAAGCTACATTTATATTGAGGAAAAGTCGGAACTATTTCTAAAACAGTTTTCAAATGTGAAAAGTTTGTCGAAGTTATTCACCAATGTTTTGATAGCATAATACGTAAAATGTTTTAAATGTAATCTTTGAAAGATTTAAACAAATTTTTTTAGTTTTCACTTTAAATTTAAATGTTTCATTCCCCCATTAAACTTAAATAAAGAATTCCTCTACGCAAATATTTTTCCACAAAAGTGTTTTTGTGAAAAATTAGAAATGAAAACCAGGGGCCAATTTACGTTTTTCGATATCTAGCATGTACTTGAGTAGACAATAATTTTTTGGCTTATAATTCCATTTTCATGAAGATTTTTACACGTTGATTTCTTACGTTCACTTCCACTTTTGGTAAAGAAGTAGCACTCCTTGTCACTGTGAAATTTCGGTACAATAGGTTAAGTCCTGGCCATCCTTTGCCCACCATGGAAAATCGTCAGGGTCGTTCAAAATCAATTATCATTTTAGGAAATATTGATGCTATGCAAGGTTGACATGTAGCATACTTTGAGATTGAGGTAAATTTAGGCGTTGGTTCCCGTGCAAAATGTTTCTCCACATTCGATCTCAAACAATTCGAGAGAATCTTAAAAGGGTAGTCGTGTTGATAAGTGCATGCGAATGCTTAAGAAGTGCAACGGCGGCGCTTCAAAATTTGTATCTAAAATCATAGTAGGTGCCGCATCATGGATCTATATGCGCGTGCCTGAAGGGGAAGATGAATCAAATTCAAGAAAAGTGGTTCGCGGTCAAAGTATTTCGAAAAAATGGTTGCCTGTTTTTTCGGTCAAGTGTCAACAGTGCTTTTACAAGAGTGTTAAAAGGTCAACTCTGAGTGGTAAAGAATCATTTATCTACCGAAAGTCTTTGATTACGATAGAAAGAAAGACTAAATGCTAAATAAACTTAGATCATTCCTCTTTTCACTTACAAATTTTCGCGTATAATGAATGATTTAATAATACACTATCAGTAACTCCATTTCTTATGTTCTTCTGTACAATTAATTTGTAAGAAAAGTACTTCTTTTAATAAACGTTTGCAAATACAACGTTTGTTTCGCATATTACATGATATACCTGATGAAAGAGAACCTATTATTATTATTATTTTAATTTTAGACTAATGAAATGAATTCTTAGACTAAAAAAAGACATTGAGCACTAGCAACATAGGCTATCGGCTCTAATTATAAAAAAGAATAATAAAATGTACATTAGATAATGAGCTTAGTAGTATTAATAAAGTAATGTATAGAATTGATATTCTGTTCTGAAGCTGATTGTAGAATGTTCAAAGGGTTAATCGTTCCAAATGCAATACTTCTAGCCGAGGAAAAGTTGAGGCAGTCGCAGAGAATGTGCTTTATAGTAAGAGTTTGTCCACAACAGCAGATTGGGGAAGAAGACTTCTTCAGGATCCATTGGTGAGTTGCAATTGTATGACCAAGGCGAATTCTCGAGAATGTTTGGATCTTGATTTTCTCAACATTTGTTGGATATAGAGGTGGAGTTAATTGAGGGTTAATGGAAGAGTAGTGTTGATGATGTTATTTTAAATTTTTTTCTGCAATTTTCTCTTTAACTTTTCTTCCAATGTATCTTTGAAGATCCAACTTTTCCATGACATCATCCATAATTAGAGGAGCAGAAGCAGCATACTTTGCCGCTCGATCAGCCTGCTCATTTCCCAGTAAACCGATGTGACTTGGTACCCATAACATTTTAATTTTTCCGTCGGGTGTAGTAATTATATTCCTTAATTTTTTGACGGTGCTCCATCTCGAAGTCGAAGGATTCCGAACAGCTTGTAATACAGACAAACTGTCAGTTACAATGACGGTTTTGAGTTTGTTTTTATGGGCAAGCTTGGCAGCGTGAAGGATAGCTCTGGCTTCGGTTATGAAAGTTGAAGTACTTTCGTGAAATATGTGGTTGAGAAGAACCCGTCCTGTAGCATCTACCACCGCACCAGCAGGAGGCAGCCCAGGAGATTTTGAGCCGTCTGTGTACAAAAGATTCCAACCAGTACTGTCCAATACTTGGGTTTTTTCAGCTATTAGATTCCTGAAGACGTAATTTGGAGTATCTTCTTTCTTGTGCATAGACAATGAGATGTCAAAAGAACAGTCTTTTAAAATCCAGGGAGGTTTAACACCAAAAGAGCGGGAAATTTTTAAAGGAATGTTCAATTCCTTTGTGATGCACAAACAATGGTCAATTGCAGATGGTGACTTTGGAATTTTCTTCGCAATAATAATCTTTCTTACGTCATCACCGAGAATGGATTTGTTTGAATTAAGAAGCTTGGGGACTATTTTAGCTTTTAACTCATACAGTCTATTTTCTAAAGTTGGGAGACCAGTTTCAATTATAATATTATTTATGGACGTCGTTCGAAAAGCATAACAACTTGCTCTGACGGCTTGGTGATAGAGCGGTTTAAGGATGTTGATATTAGATTTGCAGCTATTGCCATAAATTATCAAAACATACTCAATCTTGCTTAACACAAGCATTTTCGTAAGATAAGCAATAGTGTTAATATGCGCATGTCTTCTCCAAGCGAAATTTACCCTTGTTAAAAGGGAGTTTTTTAACCGAAGACAGTGTGCTTTCCAACGATAGTTTTTGGAAAACGTGAGCCCGAGAACATGGAGCGTCTGCACATTTAGTACTGGTAAGTCGTTAATATGCATCAGTAGGTTTCCTGCATCGCACATTTGTTTTCGACAAATGTGCATTTTTTTTGATTTTTGTATAGAAATTTTAGCTCCTGACGAGTTTGCCCATGTGGAGATCTCACATGCAATAGATTCGAGGATGTTGATTGCTTTCGTGTTGTCTTTTTCTTTTGTAAAAATGTATACATCGTCCGCGTAGAGACAATGTTCCACTCTTGGTACACGGCAAAGAATTTTGCTAATTTCGTTGAAAGCGATTTTGAAAAGCGTGACAGAGAGAGGAGATCCTTGCGGAATGCCGTTCATTAGCGGAAAGGAATCAGAAAGATGATTGTTGATTCTAACTTTGAACCGCCGATGCGACATGAATGATTTGATGTAGTTGAAGAATTTGGGTCCAACATTCCATGATTTTAAGAGTCTTAAAATAACATGAAGACCAACTCTATCAAATGCTTTTTCAAAATCAATAGAGCGAATTGTTACATGATTCCGTTCGGAAATTGCTTTGCTCGTGAAAAAATCAATATGTTAAGGAGCGTCGATGCACCCTCTACCCCGCTTGAAACCAACTTGGTGCTTTGTAATCAGGTTTTTGGACTCAAGAGACCAAGATAATCTAGATGCCATAATCTTTTCCAATACCTTTGAGAGGCAAGATAAAAGAGAGATTGGGCGATAGTCCGATGCGATGGAGGCATTTTTTGGCTTAGGAATTGGAACAACTGTAGCCAGTTTCCACATGTAGGGTATATGGCCAGTCAAAAATACCGTATTATATAGGTCCAGTAATTACTTTTTACTAGACTTAGACATAGCGCTGATCATTTGGTATGAGATGCGGTCTAGATCAGGTGTATTCCCCTTCAAATTGGAGAGACAACTTTCAAGTTCTAAGGTAGATATGCAATTTTCCAGGAACATGGCACATCTATCGATATTATTTGAAAGAGATATTGGAGTCCTTTTATTTTCGATGAAAGCACTGGAGAAGTTGCTGTCAGAGGAGTATTCGCACCACACTTTTCCAAAGTAATTAGAAATCTCATCTGCGTCAGTTAAAGTTCCATTGGGAGTGCAGATGGCAGAAATTTCGTTCAGGTTTGAAGTCCCATTAAGTCTGTTGATTTTATTCCAGACAACTTTCATTGATGCATTTCTGTGAATTCGTCTCGAGAAAAGTTCGAAACTAAGTGCCTTTGATTTCCGTAATTCCTTCCTGAATAGAGCATTGGCCTTTTTGTATAATAAAAAGTGATTCTGATCAGGACATCTCTTAAAGCGGTGCCAAAGATCCATTTCATTTTTCCTCAAAAATGAAAGCGTGTTGTTCCACCAAGGAACCCTAGCTCGTTTAAAAGAGGTGTTGAATTGAGGAATAGAAAGATGAGCAGCCGTGCGAATCGCTTTGGACATAATAGCAGCATCATGGTTGCAGTTCCCGTAAAGTGGCTTTGAATTCAAAAATGACTCCACCTGTTTGGAGCAATTGATCCAATCCGCTTTATCTAGGAGTAATTTGGCCTGTTTTGCTGGAGTAGCAGAGAAAGTTTAAGATCGATTATGATTGGAAAGTGATCACTATTATGTAGATCATCAGAAATAGACCAGGAAACCAAAGGAAGAAGTGAGGGAGAGCAACATGTTAAATCAATATGTGAAAAAGTATGATGAGTTGAGAAGTGCGTTGGTTTTCCATCATTTAAAACGCAAAGGTTGCTTTGAAAAAAGGCCTTTTCTAAAACAGTACCGCGAGTGTTGTTCACTGTTGAGCCCCAGATGGTATTCCAACTATTAAAGTCGCCGCATATTATTAATGGGGGGACAATACGGAGAATCAATTGTAGAGTTCTTGCTGAGAAAACGATTGCGAAGATGGGATATAGAGCGAAAGCACTGTAAATTTTATGTTTAACATTATTTGTATGGCTACGGCTTGTATATTTGAGCTTAAATTTATGCGTTTGTGAGGTATATTTGATTTTATAAAAACACCTACTCTTTGTTTGGAATATGAATTTTGATCAGCATTCGTGAAGTATACAGTATATGATTTGGGTGGAATAGGATTAAAAGAGCTTCTACAATGGGTTTCTTGAAGCGATAAAAAGGTTGGATTAAAATCACTTATGAGTGTACGGAGTTCATCAAAATTATTAATAAGTCCCTTAATGTTCCATTGTAGAATTTTAAAAACTTTATTTAATTGTAATGACATGTAAGCAGAGTGGAGGGAGGGTTAAGTTGACATGTCAGCGTCTCCGTCGAGAAGGTCGCTATAGGAATTTTTCGTGAATGATTTATTCTTACCAGCAGAATAATCTGTACTTAGGTGATTTGGTACATTTGAAGCGCAACGAGTTGGCGCACGTGAATAATTTGAAATTGAAGGTTGATTAATGGATGAAAGAATGGATTCATTACCACTTGTGATTTGTTGAGTAAAGTTGATAGCTGGAGATTCTGGAGAATTTGGTATATTAGATTTTAGTATATGTGTTGTTGTTTTAATTTTTTCAATATTTGCAGTTGCTTTGGTTTTT
>NW_023998432.1:192722-247819 GCF_014805625.2 Glossina fuscipes | reverse complement strand
GTGTTGTTGTTTTAATTTTTTCAATATTTGCAGTTGCTTTGGTTTTTTCAGTATTATCTTCGGCAAGTGATGTAACTGGTTTCGCAATATAATTTTTGGTTAATGGTGGAACAGGTTTTTCATTGGAAGCAGTTGCAGTCTTACTAGGCTCGATTTGCGAGGCAACAGCAGCGTAGGTATTACTTTTGCCAATTCCATGGGCTACAGATGGATTTCTTTCCCGGTATGCTATAGTAATTTTCTATTTTGATTTTTAATATTTCACGCATCTGTACAAAACGTGGGCATTGTTTGTCTAACGCTGAGTGTTGATCATTGCAATTCATGCAGAAACTACGGGTACAGCTTTCAGTATGTGGAGGATGACCACAGTTAGCACAAGATGCAGCATTAGTGCATCTTTTTGCCGTATGACCCAGGCGTTGGCAATTTTTACACTTCATAGGATTTGGGATGTATAGTTCTACTTTACATTTATACCACGCCACATCAACTGTTCGCGGTAATCGATAGCGATCAAAAGTTAAAATAATCCTTCCTGTAGGAGAGCGTGTTTTTCCGTCATCATTCAGTTTGGTCAATTTATATATTTCAGTCACTCCTTGATTGCCCATTTCGCGAACAATTTCATCTTCCGGCACATGCTTTAAGCAAGGGGCATAAATTACGCCTCGAACCGAGTTAAGTTTCTCATGTAGTTTAGCTGAAATAGCACATAGATTAGCTAAAGATTTGGCCTTTGTGAGCTTTTCGGTTGCGCGCGGGTTCCCAGCGAGGACCAGTAAATTCCCATCGCGTAGAATCGAGATGGAGTCAATGTATGTTGTAATGCTATCTAGAGCTTTTTTTATAGCAAAAGGGCTAATTTGGGAAATTGTTATTCGAGCATCGGGTGAAGAAATAACAATATATTTTTTATCAATAGGGGTTATATCGCTGATCGGCAACACCGGAAAATCGGAATTTTTACTTTTTTTTCTTTGGGGCGATGTATCACTTAATAGATAAAATCTATTCGAGTTTTTGTCTGGCGGCCCCGGGGCCATTATGCCTTATTGTTGTCTATTGCTTATTATTTGTGAAATAACCACTCACTTGAAAAGGTTTGGGAAACTACTGAATAAAAAGTCAGATGTTTTTAATTTTTTTTTTTTGTTTCTTTTTTTTTTTAATGTATTTAAAGGAAAACACGTACGGTATCCGCGAAGAACACTTTTCGCAATAAACACACAGAAAGTTCAATAAATTATAATAAGTTTGAAAACTTTTAAAAATGTATAACGCAATAAAGAAATTAAATTGCAAACATTTTTTCACAAAGAGAAAAATATGACCACAGCGCTTGAACAGAGTTGGGGATGAAAAGTAATATGAAGCGTCCTTGAGAGATGTTTGTTGCGAAGCTACTACTAACAAAAAGACGAATTCAATTTATTTTCTTTTTTACTCGGAAAGAGAACCTATACAGTAAACTTATTACTATTATTAATTTAGCCAGAAAATAAACTTTAAGACTAAGATCCTAAAACACTAGCATTAAAGACTAGCAGGTTTTTGCAAACTCAACCGCATTTGAGATTTGAACCCAGGACCATTGAGTTGTTACTGGAGACTCTTTGTCTACTCGTCCATTCATGAAGATGTGCAAACTTATTTGTTACATATATTCCAAGTATTCTCTCCATTTCTCTTGTAGAATCTGATTTTGTACACGAAGAGTCACTCGGTTTCTGATGCAATTGCCATGATTTCCAGCAATCAATAGAATTCCCACAAGATTTCGGAAGTATAAAATCTACAAACCTATCCACATATTCACATAGTTGCCGTGTATGTCAAGAGCAGGTAAGTAAGGATAGTGCTGCATTGTAGTGGCGAAGGAAGTTCGCAATTTATTAACATTAAATACACGCGATAATTTGATTTTCTGCTGAAACTCAGGCGTATTGATAAAAGCCATATTTTAAGAGAATGATCAATGCCACTGGATACAATTCGTTCACGTCATACATCGAAATCAATAGAGATAACTTCGCCGCGGGGCCCTTCACTGCCATGGGAAATGGGAACACATACATGACACTGGATGTTCCGTAAGCGTATAGCATAACCTTTGCTACCAGACAGCAATAAAAAAAGATTACATGGATGAAATTTGATTTCATTAATGGCATGACCATGGCCAGTATAGTCTCCCACAGTTCCATTGCGATTAACGTCAATAACACGAACAGCGCCGCTATAACCACCTGCGGGCAACAATGGCATACCGGCCTATTGTTCACAAGGCCAAGAGTGTGTATAGAAAACCTGATTAGCGCCTGGGTTTACATAAACAATGCTTAGTTTTACGCCTCCATTTTCTGAATGTTGGTAACCACTGCAACGACTACTTCCCCCTATGGCTAACATCAGCGGCTGATCTATTTCTAACAAATGATTAAATGCCACTCCAAATAAAGATTGGCCGTGATCATCCTTTAAATGACCGTCATACTAGTAGGAAGGTCTATAAACTTTTTTTTGCTATTAGTGCGCATCCGTCGACCTCTACCAGAACCCGTTAATTACTGCGCGAAGAGCTTATTGCACTTATGCTAATTGTGTCAAGTGTACCGTTCCTATTTTCTTCTTTTGCACTATCTTTTGTAATATTTTTGTCTGTTTTCTAGATTTTTCGTTGTTCATCGCGTTATAGCGCCATATAATTACATCCGTATAATTTTTCTTAAATGGTCAGAAGATTATAACAGTTTTAGCACGCTGAGCAATTAAATACATAAAAACACATGCAGCTGTACCTTCTTTTTCCACTTAAATATTCAACGAGTCAATAGATGGCTCTCCGCTTCGTAATAGAAAGGGCTTCATTGGTTAATGTTTGACTGTTTTATCATACCCATCACCAAAAGATAAGGAGTGTATTCATTTTGTCAAAACGTTTGCAAAGTCCAGAAGGTAGCTTCAGAGACTCCACAAAGTTTATGTATTCTTGATTAGCATCAAATTCTAAATTGGTTTAAGCATGTCTCTTTGTCCATCTCTCTGGAGGCTCACATGCGTAATGTCTGTTGTAAATACTCTTCTGGCCGCAAAAGCAAAATTATGGACTTCAATTTTGACAGATCCATTGAAAGTTCTTGCTCGCAAGTTGGTACCGAAAATGAGCCAAATCGTTCAAATGACACGCTCACAGTACCACGTAAACTGGGAACGCCTTTGCTCCTCAAACAGAATAAATAACTAATTTTTTTCTCATCATTTATAAACTACAGAAGATACATTTACAAAAATTTGAACGCTTATTCTAAGGGCGATGCTATAGTATCTATAAAAAATGAAAAAAAAAAAATGATCCCGCCTACCCAATATTATAGTCTATCAAAAATTTAATTTCTTTGTCAATACTTTTATAACGCGCTGAAAAAAGCTTCAAAACTTCCACAAAGTGTGTAAATTCTTGAGTAATTTCAAATTTGAAATGCACCTAAGCATGTCCGTCTGTCCACCTGTTCGTCTGCCTATCTGTGTAGACGCTGTGGTAAACATTTTTTCGATTGCAAAAATTGAAGATATCGCCTTCAAATTTGGAAGCGACTTGAACCTTTCCAACGACACGCGTACAACGTCCACGCGGGTATACGACAAGAACTTTTATTTTGAAAATAAAACAAATCAGTCTCACCCATTGTATGCTATAGAGCAGAAAAATTTACCTCATTTATTCTTTTTATTTTTTTGGGGATGGATATAAAAGATTCGGTCACGACCGAATATAATTTTCTTACTTGGTTATTTATTGATGTCACGTGGCATTGTTGTTTAAAGAGTCTTCGAGCGGCTAACGCCGCATTTTTTCTTTTTCGTATATTATTGCTATTATAAATGTTTAACACAAAAAAAGGATAAGGATTAATAGAAATAAGCCATGCCTGAATCGTCGGGTAGATTAGTGTATCTTTAAAATCTTCAGCTTAATAAAACCAAGCTTGGCAACCTGCTTGACAATGTCAATGACTTCATCGCCCATTCAAATATTAGGCAGGGAGTCGGAATCATAAACATTGTGTGCTATCACGACAGCCATCGTTCTGTCCGAATTAAGCTTTAAATTATTGACAACGGACCAATGCGAAATACGACGCAAATAATCATTAATCGTTGAATCGAACCCTCTACAAGCTGCCGAGCATCATCTGCATGTAAATGAATGTTGCACTCATTAAAGAAAATCCTAATATAGAGCTCGTTTTCCTTTAAGAGTTGAAACTAACTCATCATCATATAGTTATACAATGTAAGAATGTGTACCAAAAATTATATAGCACCTTCATGAAGAGGCGTACTTTTATCAAAGGCCTCATTGGGGGTTATTAAAAAATGTTAACTGACGTGATTCAAATTTCTTTGTTAACGATTTTATTATTTTTTTATTGGACCGAAAGCATTGTGGGTATATATGTTCTATTACAGAATTTATTTTATAAATCAAATTTTTGACAATATAGTCGATCAAAGCTAGCCATTAAATATCTTATACCACTCTACGGGTCGAAAAAGTTGAAAGATCTGAAGAATTTTCAACAACGTTCGTCTTTGGGCCAAAACACGTCGGTGTACTAAATTTCATTCAATTATTTAAAAAAAAATTGCAACCTATAAATTGAAAACAAAAAAGTAAGACGCGCACACAGACAGACATTCTTAAACCGATTTAGAAAGTGATTCTGAATTGATCGGCATAGTAAAAAGCGGGTCTATCTCAAGTCTTTCTAGACATGGCGTACATCCACAGATACTTAATATACCCTTGTACCACAATTGCTGTAGGACATAAAAATGTGAAACGAAATTGCGTTCTAAATTAAATTGAATGCAACTATATTATTGACTTGCGGCTACCTCCCCGACTAAGTTGAAAAGCAAATAAAATAGATATTTACCAAATAGCAAAACAACACTCAAGTTTACAAAAGCTGCATTTTGAAAAACTAAAAAAAATTATTGACTAATAAAAAAATAAGATTTAATTGTTAAATATTCGCCCTTAATTAGCTAACAATATTTTATCTATAAAAAATTTTTTTTTAATTTTATCTTAGTACTTGATACGAAACAATGCAAGAAAATTATATTCGGTTGTGATCGAATCTTTTATAGCCATCACCTTTATCATAAGAAAGACATAAAGAGTAAAAGACTAAAAGAATGCTCTTTAATATGGAGAGGCCGCGGCTGATTTTTTCTCTTTTTGTACAGGCATTACAGCATCGTCCGCAATGTACGAATTTTTTATATTTATCTACTATAGTTTATGGGTACTGAGCAAAAACTACATTTTTATTCTTTTAGTTGACGCGGTGCTGCGATCGTGTCCTTCAACCGATTTACCCCATTTTCAATACCAACTTGGACGCAAGAACTTCGAATGTGTCTGCCAGATTTGTAGTCGATAACTTAATTTTTGCGGCCACGAGAATATTTACAACAAACATTACGCACACGGACAGACGGACATGCTAAAGAATATATATACTTTGTGGAATCTGTGATGTTTTCTTCTCGGCTTGCAAACGCTTTGACAAAATAAATGTACTTCTCATACTTCGGTGATGAGTATAAAAACAAATATGTAGTGATAAAATTTATACCTTATTATATTATGTTTTGTCTTATGCTCATAATGTTATCATACATTCGAATTAAAGCGGAGCTACCTCTTCGGATTAATTTCGTATTGAAATGAATTTAATAATTAATCAAAAAAAAATTTGAATATGTGCAAAAATATGTGTTAGTTGAAAAAAATGTTTTCTTGAAAGTTCACATTTTTCTCAAAGTGTTTTGAAAAGATTAAGCGTAGCCTACTGCATATTATTATTATTAATCTTTAAAATCGTTACTATTGTAGTGACACCACTCAAAATTAAATGTTCTTTTATTTAGTGGATTATTTTAAAGTCTTTATTTGTTACTTTTCTTTTAGATACTTGCTTATATTCTGACCTGACTGAGGTATGGTCAGGTGTCTTATATAACTAATAATTTAATGCTAACTTAAGCAAATAATATAATTAAAATAGGTTATTGCTAGAATTACGAGTAATATGGGTTACAACTAAATTAGGCTATCTTAACTAGGTTAGGTGTCACATTTGAAATGTAATAAAATGTAAACTTAGCAATAACTTGTAAAAGCGGTAGAGTGCGACAGATCGATAATGCTACGAAAATATAATAAATTCTCTGTTTTAATATAACTTAAATTAATTTTTTATATAATAATTTAAATTGAGCACCAAAGAAGCTTTGCAAGAGGAAATATAAGTAGCTATTGGGGCGTTTGTGGATTTAACAAGTAATGTGGATAGCGTTTGTGGATATAACAAGTGTTGTGGATGACATTTGTGGACATAAGTATTGTGGATGGCATTTTCACCAGAATTTATGCAGACATTGTAGAGTTTTTTTGTAAACAGTGTAAAAGAAAAAAACCGCTAACGAATTTCAGAGAGAACTCAAAGCAAGTGTTTTGACAAGTGAAAAATTAGCAAAAAGCAAAGCATAAAGCTTCTTACAAGTGTGTTTTTTGTGTGCAAATTATTATTATTATTATTATTATTATAAACTTAGTCAGAGAATAAATTCTAAGACTAAAGTCTTAAAGCACTAGCATCTAAGGCTTTCGGCTTTATTAAAAACTCTACCGCACTTGAGATTTGAACCCACGACCATTGAGTTGGTAGTCAAGACTCTTGCCTACTCGGCCACTCAGGCGGATGTGTGTGCAAATTAAAAAAAAATAAAGCAAAGAAAACGAATGTCCTAGAATTTGCCATTTTTGCTTGAAAATTTTAAAATATGGCAATCCAATCATCTATTCATGATCCAATTTGATAATATAACTGTGTATATTTCGAGTTTTCATAGGGGGATTTAGGACTCAAATCAAGCAGAAATGCAATGATTGAAACCAAAAAATGTTTGTATTGTATTGTATTGTATGTTTGTATTTGCTGATGTAAGCAAAGCAATTCGTAACCGTAAACATTTTCTGATTAGCTATCACAGTAAATTTTTTGAAAACGCTGTTACCCAAGACTTACTCAAAGGAAAATTTTTTTGGTAACACGCTCAATGTTCGTGTGCAACGACTTATATAACGAGCAGCTGTTTTTTTAAAAACAGCTTCTTGTGTATATATATTTGCTTTAAGAGAAGTATCGTATGAGTTTTATTACTGTAAACGTAGTGCTGATAAGAACAACCATGTGGCTGACGAAATAACACAAAAATAATTAACAAACTTAAAATGTTTTTATATATATTATAAAAATAAAAAGTATATAGACTGATTTTGGATCTGCAAATATATTAAACAAATATTCTAAGTAATTATCAATTCTTTTAAGTCCTATTAATAACGTGTTGTGAGTTGCACAAATTTTGGCCATTTTTTTACTTGAAAAAGGCATTAATTGTGGAAAATTCGTACATTATGTAGTATATGTCTTCCCATTCGAGCTGTAACAGTGTATCCTGCACAACTTTTACAAAACGTGGCAACAAAATGGAATTTTCAGTCAATTCGTGTCGCCACTTTTAAACGGTTAAAACCAAAACCGACAATTGGAATATAATGGAGCAGCACCATCATAAGCATCTGAACGTGTATGGTGGGCTTCGACAACAGATTTCTTCCAATTAACAATAAAAGTAATAAATTTGGAAGAAGAAGACATTGTAGCGTTCCATAATAAGCGTCTTCGTGCGCTGACTAAATCACTAATATTAAATGGAAAACTGTTTTTTTTATATAGGGAATGGTCAAAGTCGTGGTATTGCCCATTTGTTTAACATTGTTACTTGAAAAAATCGCTGGTTCCAATTTTTACTACTGTCTAATATTTGATGCTCTTCTCCATATGTTTACCAAAATAATTTTGTGTCCCTCTTATTCAAAAAGCCTATTAAAACAACCTAAGCAAATTATATGTTTTAGAAATGTTAATAATTTGAGATTTGATTAAACGAGCCCGTTAAAAAATGTGCTTGTCATAAACTTTCAGTTTAAATTCAAATATCGTCGACGGTCCTTAGTACCTGATAATTTAATCCCTTATTATTGAATTGCATAGGGTTGCCACAGCTCTGTTGCGGAGAGATACGTTTAATTTGTTCAATAGTCCTTCGGTATTCTTTTTCACCAAACAACAATTTTTTTTGTATATTTTTTTAAAATTTTTTCCATCAAACAATGATAATTTTTATTATTTAATTGTTATATATTTTTTCCTTTTTTTTAATTTTTTTTTTTTTTGCTTAGCAATCTTAGTTTTTTGCACATTTTCAGTACAATTGTATTAATTCTCCAACATTTGCTCCTTTTGGAAAAAAAATCAGATAGTTGATTTTTATTTACAAGTGACAACCGAAAGTCGAAATAGCATCTACAAACGGTACACTTTCATGAATTATGATCAAAATACCATCCACAAAAGGACAAAACAGCATGTTAAATCGTAAAAACAGAGATGTTAAACTAGGCGCAGTACAATAAAAACCAAGCACGCAATTAAAAGTTAAAAATGACATGTATTAAGACTTTTTTTTCAGAGTGACCCAAACAAGCGAAACAATTTACCAAACGTAAGTTTATGTGCTTTCAGTTAACGGCGGCGGTAGTACCAGATGAACACAGTTTTGATTTTGTTATTGAAGCGGGTGCTCTAATTTTAGCGGACAACGGCATATGTTGTATTGATAAATTCGATAAAATGGATTCCCGCGACCACGTAGCTAGTTACGAAGCTATTTTATTGCAAGTCCGTCGCTTCTTCTCCCCCTGCTACCCTATCTCCCACTTGTGTCACCTGTTCTTGCACGTCGAATCCCAGAAAACCTGCCTCCTTCTCGCTGTTAGTCTCCATACATACATACGTACCTAACGTAGTCTGCCATTCTCGTCTTACCGCCCCACAGGCACTAACTCACCAATTTCCTCCGTCGGTCGGTAGGCTAACTTCCTACACAGTACCCTGCATAAACGACGTCCACTGCTACTACTCCACAAGTCGGGAAGTTCTTTAAGTAATTGACTAAATACTCTGTCTGAAATTTTTACAATGGTATTATTCTTAATATCCATAATACATGTATATAAATAATATTATAACAGTAATGTAATGTAATGATAATATAAATATTATAATATAATAAATAATAAGTCGGGAACCTGAAAATAAATGGAATACAAAATAGACCAATTATACAAAAAAATGCAAATTATTAAATTGTTAACATGTGTGAAGAAAAAATTAAAATAATCAATTGTCAAATGAAATATAAATGAAACAACGAACTTTTTTTATTTCAATTTATTTACGTAAAAATTTTACATTTTTCACATTTGAAATTAATAATAATTCAAAGTGATAAAAAAAAAAATAAAATGTAAATTTCAAATTAATAATAACTAGAACTACATACTAACTCTTATGAACTAGATGCTGCCAGCTCCATCTTTTTAATGTTTCAGATGTTTCTTAAATTTTTTGGAAACTTTTTTCTTAATTTAAAACACTGTGAACTGTTTTGTAGAGCTCTCATCAACCTCCACAAAACTGTTCTGCTTTAAAAGGAACCATCAACCTCCCTTCCCTTTAAAGCCAACGTATAAATACAGGTTTCTATTTTAGAAGCAGTAAATTTTATTACCACTGTAATTAACATACGAGTTACTAGAATTTTATTTGATCGAATAATTTTATTTGTGTGATCAGTAATTAACGCATTATTACTACTTTTACCACTACCTGTTTTAGCCGGAGATATTACTATATTATTAACAGATCGAAATTTGAATACATAATTTTTTGATCTTGGTTTTGATCTTGCTGCAGGTGGCAATTTCTTACCAACATTTATTTTGATTTTTTGGTCATCCTGAAGTTTACATTTTAATTCTACCTGGTTTTGGTATAATTTCTCATATTATTGTCAAGAGTTAGGAAAAAAGGAAACTTTTGGTTCATTAAGGATAATTTATGCCATACTAGCAGTTGGGTCATTAGGCTTTATTGTTTGAGCTGTAAATCATATATATATACAAATACATTTAGTTGAAAAAGACAAAATAATAGCTACGATAAACAATGAAATTTTACTTTTCAGAGCTCTGAAGAAAAAAAACTTATGTGTTTTGAATCCTTTGGTATCCATGTTATTCTATAATCTATGCAAAATAAACTAATCGAGCTTTGAAAAATATTTTATAATTAACTACAATTAATATTTTGGCGAGACATTCAGAAGAAAATGTTTTTTCTTTCTTGCTTGGAGGTTTTTTCCCTTTTTAGTCAATTTTCTTCTCTCTTTTATATGATTCTAATTAGAAAGCTGGTTAAATTTCTCATTTCGTCGATCAGAGTCCACGAAAATTGTCTAAATTGTCTTATGCTTAACATGCATGTATCCATACCTAACTATGTCATATATGTTTTTAATAAAGGACATTTTAAAAAGCTAGTTTTAGTGGCCAAACAAGAATTTCGATATAAAAAGCTCATTATGTTCAAATTCTTTTGTAAAATTAGTTAGTGTACAATGTAATTCGGGATGAATAAAGAATTTATCGACCAACGTTTGTTTAAATCTTAAACATCCTGCACTAGTGTCGATTAATGATATTCATGCAGAGTCGCGGGTACAGAACATTAAACTTTCATCAACAATTAGCTTTAAGAGGCGTTCCTTGATTTGGGCGCACCTACACCAATTATTTATTAATGAAAATTTTATTTTTTTTTAGTGAAACATGAAAGGAAAGAGAGAAGTGGGGCCCGGCATCGCTGCCGCAATCTCAACGCCGATCAGCGTCGAGGTCTACATGAGCGCCTAGGCAGACGCCCCCCACGACCAGTCAGGTGTAGATGAGCGACAAGACATACAGGCAAATCCATTATTATCGCCAATCTCTTTACAGTTCGCTGAGGTTCGTAATTCCCAATAGTTGCTGAGATGGATGGCAAATAATTCGACACCTCATAGTGCGTGTATGGGGCCCGTTCGAAATCCATAACTATGGACCAGACAATGCAATATACAAATGCTCAGAAGCACTTGTTGCAGAAAAATCCTTTGACGTATCTTTCTAACGAAGTAAACAAAACTGATAGTTAATATTAATACGTGTAAAGCTTAAGAGCAACCGTCTACAAAGAGAAATCGCAGAAATCGTTTGTGTTGTATGGTTTTTCTTTTTGCCATCTGAAAATAAGAGAACTCAATAAATTTTAATTTTCTGCGGTATCAATAAAAGTAACTAAAGAAGTGAGAGAATTTGACTTAAGGTGAACAGTTTTTTTCTTATATAGGTAGTTTCTTACTTTTAACTGAATTCTAAACAAATACTCCATGCTTTTCCCCAACGCGTAGTGTTGCCTTGATGAAATTCAGTGGAACAAAAGTTTTGAATTTTATTCTCTATAAGAATGTCCAGCACTTTCGATATACTACTTTTATGTCCCAGCATAGTAGTGAAGATTCTGAAAAATTAATTTGATTATTAAGACCATCTTCGTGTTCGTGTATACATATATACATAAACACAAACCTGATTTCTTTGGCATACACTAAACTTTCTGTTATAATTTTTTCAACAAATTTCACTCCACCTCCTTCACAAAATAACGCCTCCGTAAAGCCTATTGGGCAATTATGTGGTGGTGGTCGCTTCTGTGGATTTCGTGTAAATTTTAGTAAATTTGATAACATTTAATAATCAACTTGTATGGCAAGACTGTAATTATTTTCTGCTTTTTTTTTGGCCACTAACATTACTTAAAAGTTGATAAATAATTTTTAAATTTCAAATAAGTCGTTTTTATTTCTTCTTCTACCTTTTTTTATTTGCCTCTCGTAAAAAGTAAAGCCATCTTTCGGGATCGTCAGCCTGATTGTGTTTGTTTACATTGTTTTCAACGTTTGGTTCAAGTGTTATTCCCAGATCCAAAAACGAGATGAAGCCTCATTGTGTCAGCCCCTACACCCTATACCCCATCACGTCATCCCCTTATAAACTTCTGCTCAGTTTTTATTTTTAGTTTAGTACCTCGTACTCGCTCAAATTTACTATCTATTATTTATATACACCTATGCCAAAAAATATTAAGTGAGCCTAAAATTAGACCCCCATCATTTTTAAACAAAGCCCTCGCTTAATTCCCTGTTAAAAGGCAAAGTACAGAGTTTCTTGTAAAAAATAGTCTAAAAATGGCAGCTCTGTTAAATGGCTAAAAATCCAACTTAACAACTTAACTTAACAACTTAAATGGTAACCCCATTCAGTCTGTCGTGACCCCATCAATTCTATGTTTGCGTTGCTAACGCTCCTTTGTCATAACTAGTTTTCTAGTTTGGACAAATACCGTTGCCAAGTAATAAAAAATATAAAATTGGGTGACTTTTGCCGACGGCTTTACAATTAACATAGAGTATTTCGTTCTTTTTGTAATTTAGCATAGACTATTACGTTCGTTCCGTAAATTAGCAGAAAATTTAGCTACTGTTTTGTTTAATTTGATAATAAAAAAAAAATTATGGCGGTCTACTATTAGGCTAACTTGTAAAATTATTACTATTATTATTATAAATTTAGCCAGAGAATAAATTCTAAGATAGCGTCAAAAGGAATTTTGTCCAACTTAACCAACAACAAAGGTCCAACTGTTAAATTAATTTATTGGAAAAATATTTTAAAAGAAAATTTTATAACTACCACATCCTATGAAGATAGTAATTCGGAATTGGGCGTAAGTAGAAAAATAAGAGTTTAAAGCAAATGAAATAATGGAAATAAGTTTAAGATGCACTATTTTATCAGGAATGGTTAGATGAAGATGGAAACACGGTTAAACGTGAACAAACTGCGGCTTTAGAAGTAAAAGTGATAGAATGTTGGGCAACGTTAAACCGCCGCAAAAATCAAATCCTTTTATTGAATTTGACGATAACAATGTCAGAATGCAACTGTGAGACACGGTACAGCATTCATGGTGGCTTGCTGATCGTAACAGTCAGTGTCAAGGGTTTGTCCAAATATCTGGGAACGCCAACTTGGCAATGTCGTTGCTGCTGGCCTCAATTAAGGTATTCTGTGAAATCATAGATACTTGGTGGTCGGAAGGACGGTTAGATGATTGGCAACAAGAATACATCGTAGAAAGGTAACAATCTCTGCTTATTTAAACTCAGTTTTACTCTTTTTATTCGTATTTAGAATTAGTGACGTGGATCAGTCGGTATGCATGCGTAAATACCGTAAAAATAAACCTAAATTATTTTTTGTGCCATCACAAGTTACAAAAAGTATCCTTGAAAATAACCTATTCTTATTAATGCACGAACATTCTTTGGAAGCAGGACGTACACTTAATTTGCTTTACGAAATTAATCGCATTGGAAATATGCGCAATGCTTGCGACGCTGTTGAAGGAAAGTTATATAATACATTTAAAAAGGATTTCTTGCAACAGGTCCAAACTATGCAAAATGAAATTAAAATTCAATCGCGACCATCATCACCAAAACATGCCGATGATGACAGTGAATGTTACACAACCGCACTTCAGATATTAAAATGAAAAAGAACAGCGTTTTAAGTAATTTAACAACAAATGATGAATAATTTTTGCTTATGTCGTTTGCTTTAAATAGCAATGAAACAGAAGCACCGAGAGTAATGCCAAATAAAACACCGAATGCTTTGGATATATTTAAACAATTACAAAGATCTTTGTGCTGTTTGCCCTTACAAGAATTACTAATTAAAACTTTAACTCAGATTCTAAACCGCCGGATTGAACTTGCATATTTGTTTGTTATGAAATTGTATCGAGATGAGTTTATTATCTTAACGCATTTGCAAAAATTACGTAAGGTTTTGCTAGGCATTTAGGTACTATGTCTTCAACTATACCTAATGATTTTGCAATTTGCATTTTTCATTTTCTCTTTTAACAGATATAAAGCTCTTTTAACGATTGAATTAACTTAATATCTCATGCTAATATAAATGCTTTGATGCGTATAACAACTGAATCGACTTAAAATAGCATGCTACTCGAAAGATTTTATCACATCTCCTATTGCACGGCAAGCGACATATGTTATATGTGGTTGTTGTTGTAAATCTGGTACCATATGTGATTATTGCCGTAAAAGTAAGACTGCATCTGTTTTGTTGTTGTAAATGCAAGACCACACACACCTGTACTCCATTATTTATTTATTTTCATCATTATTTTTACTATTTCTAAATTTATAGTTTATTCATCTAGTTTTTTTAAGTTACATTTCAATATTAAAATACAATTTTAAGTTACATATAAATCGGAACGCTTCTGCTGTGATTTGGAATTTTTTGTTCGATTCATCATCTACATAGGTTTGACTTGGCATACTGATAACTGAAGCCATTGTTTTTTTCTATGTAAATGGCAAAAGACAGCCTCAGCTTAATCGATCCAAAGAATATGTGAACTAAAACAGAAAAGTACAAGGAAAAGTTCGGTCGTGACTGAATCTTTCATACTCATTACCGTTATTTTAAAAAAGACTGAAAAAAAGGAAAAGAACTTAACGTTCATACTCCATAGCATTGAGTAGGCGCGGCTTATTTTTTCCATTTTCAAAGTAAAAGTGGAAACTTATACGATATGTGTATTGTTCTTTATGAGTAATATGTCATGCGCTTTTGGTCTACGTGATGATACCATCTTCTACCTTAGTCTACAAATAATATAACGCAACCACTAGGCTTTTGCTATTGGAGGCCAGCGATGTTATGTATCAATTTTATAGCAGGGTATTCAAGCAGGTTAACGCGCCGTTGTAAGATTCCTTTATATTTTTTAAGTAAGTTTATAACACAGATTGAATTAGGTGTTCCTTGGGCTGACCCAGAGCTAAATCAAGTCAGCGATGCAACTTTGCAACTTTGCTTAATGCGGCTGCTATTGTCGATTATATCAGTAACTGCCTGCCAATATTTTAATGAACTCACAAACTTATATGAAGCCAAGCCAAATAACACATACGTGCTATATGTCCTCCACGAAATCAACAAATATTACGTTGAGGAACGCGAACTTGCTTCCAGTGCAAATGGAAACAATTGATGCACAACCCCCAACCCAAGATGAAATAAAAACAATCGCTAAAAAAACGAAATTGAGTTTTTCTATTGAGGCGATTATTGGAAACTGTTAAGAATCGATGTGTTTTTTAATTCAAATCTTTAGAATGTGATATATATCAAGTAGAAATATTTTAATATTAAATCTCAAGTAAAAATCTTAAATAAGGATTCGCACGTTTATGCACACACAATGCAATTTGCAAAATTTAATACTTTTGCTACTTTGCAAAGCCGTCGGCAAAAGTCCCCCAATTTTAACACTATTTATTATTATTTATTATTAGTTCTTCTTTCTACAGCGCGGTGCACCGTAGTATCAAACAGAAATATAACAATTTGATATAAAAATGTTCTTATACATCTAGAGGAGATGATAGAAGAGCAAAAGCGACCAAGTCAAGGAATAAGAATCAAAAACAATCAGGAAACCATTAAAGAGAATAACAATTTCTTTTATATATATTTTTATATATTAGTTTGGGGAAAAAGAAATCCATTATTTTTATATGAACTTCAGCACTTTATTTAACATGCTTCGGATTGTCCGATTTGGGTCAAATATGCACCGTTTTGTTGTATGATTTGTTGCCATTGTAAAGGTAACTTCAAAATGCCTCTCTCATAGAAGTCCTGGTCTCTATTTGCAAAAAACTCTAGTAGTCGATTTTCACAATCCTCCCTAGATTCCAATTTTTTATCATTAAAGAAATTTTGCAAGTGCCAAGTCCGGACTGTATGGCGGATGCATTAAAACTTCCCAACCAAGCTCCCGAAGTTTCTGGCGAGTCGCTGTAGATGTATGTGGCCTAGCGTTGTCCTGATGGTACACGACACCTCTCCTGTTGGCCAATTCTGGCCGTTTCTGGTCAATCGCTATCTTCAAACGGTCCAGTTGTTGACAGTAGAGATCAGAATTTAGCGTTTGGCTATATGGAAGCAACTCATAATAAATAATCTGCTTCCAGTTTCACCAAATGCATAGCAAAACCTTCCTGGCCGTTTGAGGTGCTTCACCGCTCTTTGACCACGATCGTTTTCGCACAGGGTTATCGTATGTGATCCATTTCTCATCTCCAGTCATCATCGGTTTAAGAAATGGGTCTATCTCATTCCGTTTGGCCAAGGCTGCGCAGATGGAAATTCGATCCATCATGTTTTTTTCTGTTAATCGGTGTGGCACCCAAACCTCGAGCTTCTTTTTGGATCCAGCTTTGTGTAAATGGTTTAAAACTGTTTTATGGTCGATTTTTAGCTCCTGGGCGATGTTACGACTGCTAACATGCCGGTCAACTTCGATCATTTCTCCGATTTTATCGACATTTTCGACGACCGGCCTACCTGTGCGAGGTGCATCTTTAACATCAAAAATTCCTGAACGGAATCTACGAAACCAAAATTGCACATAATTGGCTGCTACAGTATCGGAACCATAAACACCATTCACAATTTTAGCCGCCTGGCTTGCATTTTCGCCTTTGTCAAAGAAAAACTGTAAAATGTACCGAATTTTCTCTTTGTTCACTTCTATTTTTAACACGCTGTAACTCACAACTGAATGCACCAAACAAAAAACAGCAGAAGAATTTTTTTACTGCGAAATGTCACCTTTCCAACGAGCATAAATCTGAAATTTTTTGATCGATACTTTACGAAAAATCTATCAGTGCAGCCATCTACCGAAAAAATAATGGATTTCTTTTTCCCCAAACTAATATATTGTATGTATACATTTAGAAACGGGACCTGAACATTCATCACTAGTGAATGAAATTTTCAAAGTACATACACATGCCTATAAGTATGTCTCCTTTGAGGCGATATACACAAACTTATGAGTAGTGCACGTTATGGCATATAATTAAAACCTTTGGTCAACCTTTTATATGCACAACAGATCCTTCAGGGTGTTGTTCAACTTTACCACCTCGGATGAATTCCCCGTTTTATCTGGCATACCTCAAGGCAGCCACTTAGGTCCCATTTTATTTAGTTTATGCAGTAATGATCTTCCATCGGTAGTTAATTTCAGCCAGATCTTAATGTATGTGGATGATGTGAAATTGTTTTTCTCCTTCTCTGTGGAATAGCAATCATGTCAGCTTTAAGGTGACTTGGATAATTTTGTTGCATGGTGCTCTCTGAATCTTCTGAAACTAAATCTGAGTAAATGTAAGAAGCTTTCATTCTCAAGAAGAAAGTCATTCATTACTCAGTATTTCATAGATTCGCACAAGTTGGAGGACGTCGATTCGATCACAGATTTAGACGTTCTATTTGACCATAGCATACGTTTTAACTTGCATATTGAGCGCTCGATTAGTAAAGCTAGGTCCGCGCTTGGTTTTATAAAAAGGTGGGCCAAAGAGCTTGATGATCCCTACATTACGAAAAGGCTGTACATGTGTTTGGTTAGACCCATACTCGAGTATGCCTAAGTCGTGTGGTCTCCTTCATATAGGTGCTACGTAGATTCGATTGAATCTGTTCAAAAGCAATTCTTGCTGTTTGCCCTTAGAAATTTGGGTTGGGATCCGATTGCCTCTCTTCCTCCGTATGAAAATAGGTTGCTTCTGCTGTCCCTACCGTCTCTTGAGAAACGTAGGTTTGTTCTTGGCGTTTCCTTTCTAATTAAAGTAATAAACGGTGCCATTGACTTGCCTTCATTACTTGGTGAAATAAGCTTTAATGTCCCTAACCGCTTCTCTAGATACTTTATCTTGGTTAAGCTTAGTCAGCGTAAATTTAATTATGAGCTGTTCAATCCGCTCAGAGTCGTTTGCAAGAACCTAAATGACATCTACCACTTATTCTCGTTATCGGACTCTTTAAAGTCCATTAAAGCAACATTGCTTAATACGCGCAATTTACCTATGTCGTATTTACACTAGCTTTTATCCTTAAAAAATCGTTACCTTTCGAAAATGAATTATTGTCAATTTATTATCGGTTGCCAGGCTTATGCATGTTTGCGATGGCTTAGGGGTTCATTTGCAATTTCGTCCCGTACCGGTTGTAAGTGTGGCCCTGTGCTAATAGTGTACATGCTTTTTTTTTTCTTTTTTATTCTTCTTATTTGTTTTATTATACTTATACTAAATTTTATTATTAATTAATATAAGTTTTGCATTAAGAGCCAATTGAACTCAACTGTTATTTGTTTAGTTGAGTTTCTAGTATAAGTAGAATAAATAAATAAATAAATAAATAAATACGTATAAATATACGTTCGTGTATACCATACTTAAAGGTATTAAAAAGAACATGTCAAGTTTAAAAATTGTTTGGTGCAGCGAGGAATTTTTATCAATATTTTACATTTATCAATATCCATATATAATTTAGACGACGGTGTTGAAGTTTCAATAGATATCTCCTAATTAAGGCGATTCGGTGTAAAAATAATATTCTACAACATTTGCAGTTAACATTTTTATTTATCGTTAAATTTATTATTATATTATTATAAATACAAAATACTCATAAATGTAAAGAAATATATATAAATTTATATGAAAAACTTATCACGGATAATGTGATTTGTTTTATTTCTTTGTTTTGTTAATCCATTTACACACAGGATGACCTTGCTCTTTCTCATTTATTGCTATATTCATCCAAAATGAACAATAGTAGAGAGAACAATAGCGAGTTTTATCGTTTGTAAACCAGCTCCTAGCGCTCCGTTAATTTCCTTCCGCCCGTAAGTGACAGCTAGAAGTGGTTGGAGAATACTTTTGTATAGAATGCATTTATTTCTCAACTTAAATTGAGATTATGGACGAATAACCCAATAGAGTCTTTAATTTTTTAAGTCAAGTTGGCAGCGTTTAGATTTTAGATGATTTTTTCATGTTGATCTTTGGCCAATATATAAGTCAAGTTATTTTACACAGTCGTTGATCGAGATGTTATTACCATTTAAAAATAACGAAGAACAAGAAATGCCATATTTTGCGTAAACGTAACGTACATATATTTTTCACCCTGTATTTTAATATTTCATTTGTTCAACCAAAGAGAAATTTTTTAGAGATTGAATTTGTAGTTCATACGAAGTATTCATAGCATCAATAAATGAAAACAGTATGGCTGTGTCGTTAACGTATGTCGCAGTTAACATATTATCAGCGTTCGGACGACACACTTCATTCGGGCACTACAACTTTAATTTTATATATATTGAATCTATCATTTTTAAATTCAACAAAGAAATGTATATTTTGCGAATAGCTTTAAAACAGCAAATACAGAGGCGTGGAAAGAAATTTTTTAAACCTGAACGTAACCCATCTCGCCAAATTTTACCGAAGATCTTTTCCTTATCTACGAATACACCAACGCAGTATTAGACATTGCCCAATGGTAACTTGTTCATTCCTAAAGCCGAGCTACTTGCCAAGAAATAACAAGTTTTTGGACTGAGGGAACTGGGCGTAGTCTTCGTAAATATATTTTCCCAAATACTTCAGAAAAACCCCTACATCTAATTGCAAATACATGAAATTGGCAACCAACATATAAAGTAATGTAAAAACAGGGTAGTAAAAGGAAAAGAGACAGTGAAAATCGGTTTAATTATGTACGAAAACATTTTCGTGAAAAATCTTTTTTAATATTAAACAAATAATTAAAAAAATTTTGTATATTCCATAGTTCGCAAATTGTGATAAAAATTTTATTTTTCTCCATAGGAAGCACGTGAAACCCTTCGTATTAACGCGAGATAATATTTTTTTTTATCAGCAAAGTGAAAATTTTTTTACAGACAACAACAAATTACTTACCGTACACATACACAAGAAGAAGAACAAGAATGAAAAAGTAAATTGCGCGAAAATATCATACACAGAAGCTAATCGGTGGAAAAGATAGACGGATGAATGAATACAGGTCTCAAAGTTTGATAAGAAAAGAAACAAAGAACCAATTGAACATAACATATATTCGTGAATGAGTGTTAATTTTTAAGTGGAAGGTGATATAAAAGCAACCGGGCGGACTTGAATTCGGTTGTTTGGATGCTGTTTATCACTTTAGGAACTTAAAAAATGGTAAGACTTTTTTGGAAATGGTAAGACTTTAACGGATTCCATGCGAGCCACAATAGGGGTACATTTTAATACTTTGTTACATTACCGTTTGTCAAAGTTTGGGGTTTTAATAGCTAAACTTGTAACCTAATAATAATGATTTATTCGCTCGTTTTCTCCGTCAATTTAAATTGATATTGTTTTTATTTACTTTTAATTGCAGACACTGCCCAAAACGTTTACAATAACTTCTAAAGAATTTAATAATTTTGATACCATGTCTTTTGAGGTAGTTTCGATTGCACACAATATTAACAACCATAACAATAACAGTCACGCTCAAGGACAACATCAGCGACATCAACACCAACAACAACAACAACATCGACTGCAAACAACAAACACGATTAATGCCCGAGGAAACATAACATTGCCCTTGATGAATGCAGATCATACTGAGGGAATTTTTAATGCCGAGATACACGAAAATATTGATTCAGCTGCAGGCACGGTGGCAATCGTACCATCTTCTCCCAACAATGAAGTGTTGGTGGAGTGTGTTATGCCTGGTATATATTTATCAAAGAATTTTATACACTGGCAAGCAGAACAATTAAGTGCTTACAGTTTTACGCACATCATAATCATTGATAAGCATATACAAGAATTATATTATCCGAATCAACAACCGTCGATCTTCAAATTATGTCAGCGAACAGCCCGTCATGAAAACAATAACGATACTCGTACCGGTGGTATTAGTGACGCACAGCAACAAGCATTTGATTGTTTTTGTCCTTTGTCTACGTCGTTGAGGAAGAGTTTGAGCTTTGGTCAGGAATTTGAAGTTATCGATTTGAATTTCGGCGAAAAATCCTATCTGACAACCGTCCTACCGAATTGCTATCGAGCTGTAAAATTCATTAACAAAGCTTTGCAAGTTGGCGGTACAATATTGGTGATCGACTGTAATGGTGGGGAGCAAAAATGTCTAACTATAATTGTCGCTTATCTCATGTATAAATACAATATTAATTTTAGGTAAGAAGTCATAACATATATGTCGTCAACTTAATTTATAATCGATTACTTATCCCTGTTATATTTTGGAACATTTTATGAGAAATTTATACGAATTTACTTCTTATTTATTTCTATAAGTTTATACACTGGCAATTCTGGATAACTAAAAGAGGTCAAATAAACATTGAATTATTCATATTGTAATAGCACTCGGTTTTACCAATCGAAATTTTTCAAATGTTATATCATGTCTCTCGTTTAAGGAAAACACTTAATTTGATTCGATTTTAATGTAACAGTCTGTGGTTCTCTATAAAATTTGTAGATAACTAATCTTATTTTTTTTAAAGATCTCCATTACAAGTTTACGAAGAATATGTTGTGATTTTCGTTAAAAACTTTGGGGACATTGTTCGTGATATAAACATTTGTTCGTTTGGCTGTGTTTCAATCATGACTATCATGAAAACTGAAATGGAAACCAATAATTAAGGTCAAGACCAAATTGTGGGATAAATATAGCGGTAATATAAACTAAAGCAAAAACTATCAATTTAAAGTTGTAAGTAGGACTACAACATATAGGTCATGCGCTCAAAATAACGCATAAAAAAGTCAATTATATTCAATATTGTACATATATTAGGTGTAGAAATTAATCTTGGCCGGTTTTCCTGAGTGCCGATTTTTATGCGGACTTTGGTCAAGTTGTGATTTCTCCTTTTGAAATTTGGTGCTTTAAGCCTTGAGTTCTATACTAAAAAAAAAAGGTCAAACGCGGGAAGCGTTAATTTTCCTGCTTAATACAAAAGGGATCTATTATACATCGGATCATCATACATCGGATCATGATGTATGATAATCAATAGGTACGTTGCGAGCCAAATAATTGTAATGCGAAATTGTTGACATCGTCGGTAAAACTATATATTCACTTTTATACTTTAAGTATTCCCTTTCAGTGATTCAGTTGATTATGTTCTATTATGGGTTTGTCCCAGCAAGTACAAAGAACCATTAATAGGGAATATTACATGCTACCATTGATGCAATTTATCCAAAGATGTTTATAATATCATGATTTTTGAGCATAATCACGTTCGATTCCATATGCGAAAAATTCATCTATTAAGCTGGAATTTGCTATTCACCTCGGGGCATTCATGGATTCCTACTACGTCTAATTAACGCTGGGTTCAGTCGACGACTTATTGTCCGTGTCAGCGGCATATATTTTATTGCTACGGCAAAGCATGGACGATCTCAGAGCGCGATGTTGACAGAAAGATATTGAAAATTGTGACTACCGGTGGCCAATATTTTGAATAAAATACATCTTACCGTTCCCTCGAAATAAGCGGCCGTTTTTCATAAAGAAGAAGAAAAGTAAAACTAAGGAACTGCTTGTACAGCTGATGTATTCCTAATCGCATGCATATTCGTTTTGTTTATTGCGAGATGTGTTCAAAAGTCCTTTAAGAATATTTTTAAAAAAGTTATTACATACAATTTACATTTGGATTTGGATTAAGCCAAATTTTTCAATCTTTTTCTCATATTAATAAATGAAATTTTTTTTTATTTTTTTCAGTAATGCTTTTGCCCGCCTTAAAATATGTTACAAAAAGGCTGATTTGGATCGTTTTTACATAAGTCAACTGTACGAATATGAACCAATATTACAAGTCCAGCGTGCACAATCTCGTGGTCACAGTTGCTCTAGGGAATTACATGCTGCCATATTGAAACGTAAGAAGAGCCACGACGATGATGATGATGATAATGTAACAGCAACAGCAACAACAACGACATCAACAATATCATCCACTCCAGAGTCCATGAATTTAGAACATAATGCCTCAACTTCGGAATTGTTGGATAATTTAAATCCTTTAAATCAATTCAATACTGCACAAATGGAGAACCAAGTGGTAACAAGAACTATAGATCGTATCAGGAATGCAGACATTGATAAACATTATGAAATGACTGAAAGAAATTCTGTAACAGCTGTGACATCAATTACAGATGGCGGTGATAATGTTTGGTATAATTGGGATGATTATGCTATGGAGTGATGCTTGGAGTTAACTATGAATCCGAGAAATATGAAATGATTTAAGAATGTTTTTATATTCTGTTCACTACACAAAATACATTTTAAGAAAAAAGGAGATAACATACATAATTACCACATACTCCTCATACATAGACAGTAATTAGTTAAGTATGATATCTTCTATACGTACGTATATTGCTATTCTTTTTTTTTCATTCTTTTTGCTTTTGAAATATTATATTTTGTGTTTTTTTATTTATTTTATATCGGATTAAGTTTCGCTGGAATACATAAAACGAAAGTGAATTGTAATTTTTAATTATTGTCTTTTAACTCTAAGGCACAACGCAAATTTTAAAGAAAATCATTAGAGAAGCGTTTAGTTTAGACCAAACATATTCATATTCGTTTTCCTTTTCTATTAAAAGTATTTCGAGATTAATGGCAACAGTTTTCACTAAAAATATATAAAAGTAAAATAAATGAAACGTGATGTACAAGAAGCGTAGGTTTCTGTTGTTTGTAACATAACATTGTACCATAATATAAATTACACTAATTCCTGCGCAAAAATATACGAACGAGCATATGTGAATTTAATATAAGAGGTTTGTTTTCTTTTTTAACAAAAAAAAAAAAAAGAAATGAAACGTGCAGTTACATCAGTTGTTAATGTTAAATATAAACGGAAAACGGAAGAATAATTTAAAGTAGATCTTCAAATGTATTCAGTCCATCGTGCGTCGAAGAGTTAAAAGTTTATATATATGTATGTTATATTTTTAAGTGTTTTTTTCTTTTTTATAAAAACAAAAAACAAATTAAATATTATCTTTTATTAATTTCGATGCAATTTTGTTTTAAAACTAATAGAATATTCCTTTGCACGTTTGGTGATCTGTGCCACCCCAAGGCATCAGATTATATAGTTACAGCGCTTTTTTACATCATCCAAGATGAGTTTTTCGACATCGTGCTTAAGTTTATGCATACACACATGTACAATAGATTCATAAAATATATCCATGAAAAATTTTATTTTAAACCATTTTCTTAATTCTGTAAAAAATGCTTTTAAACACTTTCAAGCTCGGATAGCTTACATTATTTTTTATATGTTTAAAAAGCCTTTATCGAAGGAATTGTAGAAAGTAGATTACATGGCACACGACATAATTATGGTTTCGAAAAGACGACTTATTCTGTCATACACTTAATCAAGCAACCCAAGGAGGTATGACGTATGGAGAATAACGTCTTGATAAAACTTACGTAGAAAAAGGCCGGCAATTTTTGATCTGGCAAAACTTATTGTCATCTGCTCCGAAATCTCTAACCGGAATGAACATTGATTACATATAACATTGGGAAGCATATACATTATCGACAAGCCGAATAGGAAGGTCCATATCTTTCTTCAAAATCAAAAAAAGAAAGTAAAAACGTTACAGTCTAGCAAGATGGACCATTAATTGACTTATACCATTTCACTTAATCGAATTCTTAATCTGACCTCGTCATTCGGAGTCATATGGCTCTTGTTAATCTGTTTCTCTCATCAATTGTGACAAACTCGTGTGTCATTGTGATGGTAACCACCGTAAACCTAATATGGAAACGGGTAACATTTTCGTAAGAATTCTTTTTGGCGTTCAAAATGAGAAGCCACTTCGAGTAAATTTAATAATGTTAATTCTCTCGTCAAACAATTTATTATTTCTCACCCAATTTAGTGATAGAATATTAAAAATTAGAGCCTTTTTTGATCTATAAAGGCTTACTTTTCATGGGAAGTCTTATAAGAGAATGTCACCGGAATATGGATGTATTTAGTTCAAATTTACTACAGTATATTAAGACCTTAGATGATTATGTTATAACAGCTTTCATCAAAAAAAAAAAAAAGAGAGGTGGCCATAGAAAACTGTCCAATCCCATCCATTCGGACAGTGAGTAATAACGCTCAAGTGTTAAGAGCGGGCGTATGAGGATATATAAAAATAAATTACAAAATCTGCTATAATGCTTATGCTCCGATGCATGAAAACTTATTATTGCAAAACTTAGATAGACATCCGCATTTAGGACGCAGAATTTACTGTAATCGTTTGTTAATGGAATTAAGAAGTACTTATTTCATATATTGTAAAAAACATTTTGGCTCAAAATATTTTCCATTGCTAGCCACTGCATTTACTATCTTTCCGACCGAATACTGATTCCGTACCAACAGAACAACTGATTTTCTAAAATTCTCCACGGAAAGATACTTCTTGGATTTATTGTCATTACAATCCAAATGTTCTTCAAACAAACAAAAAGCCTTCGACTCAAATTTGTGTCATTCAGAATGATAGGAGGAAGGGTAGCACATTATGGTTTAACCCTGCTAATGCCAATGGTCTAGTTTTTAACACTTGGAGCCGAGTGGTAATTGCGCCATCATGACCTTCGGCTTGTTGCACCAATTTCCCTGTGCAATTACGTTCATTGTCGTTTATAGCGTTTCTTTGTGATGGTTTCGCTTGGTTTGAGTAATCTTTAATAGATGAGATTCATTTGATGCTAATAAACGGAACCCTTATAGTTATTTGGTCTTAATTTTGATATTATAGCCATCATGGTATTTTGCACTTGTATCATGGTCACATTCCTTTAAATTGAGCCAGTAAAGTAACACTTTTAAAATCGCAAAAAGTGTGCTGCGTACACTTATCTGCAGGATATTCATATAGCATTTTCTTAGCTATTGGGGAAGTAGTTTTAGCCTAATTCGGTTTGAAGGTAAGACGTTTCTATGGAAAGTTTCAGTATATTGTCAATTTTGTGTGTGTATCTATGTTTCTAAAGCAGATACATTTTCTCTAAAAAGCGAAAGACGGGCATATGAAGCAGTAATAAATGTGGGCGCTTTGTTTTGTAACGATTGAATATATAGAGCACTTTCCACATATTTATGTTCGAAGGTCCATATGCGTTCCACACCTAAGGTATTATTGAGAACGAAAATGAAAATCAAACATGGACACATAGTAAGCCTTAAATCAAGTTTGACAAGAAAAAATGAGAAAGTTATACCGACAACTGAGCTGAAACTTCTTACACATATGTTTCAGTGTCTTCAGTTTATATATTTCTTTCTCTCTCAACTTTCTTTCTCTCATTTAACTTTGTGTATAATAGTCAAAATATAGAAGATCAAATAATAGTATCAATTAATTTTTCAATTTATTCCATAATTGTTTTTTAATTTAATCTCATGACCTTATCTCCTTACATACTCTCAGACCACAGACCAATATTACAAATATCGCAATACTCGGTAAAAGGGAAAAGGGAATTTTTTAAATAATTTTATTGTATCTTTGCTGGTATTTCAACACACACGATGTCCTCATCATGTTCATCCTTTAATTCCCACTTAACTATAACGTTTACTTTCGGATACGCTTTCAGAACAGGCAACACGGCTGTATACACATAGATTTCCGTTTTCGATAGCGGACATATAAGGCCGCTACCAACACAAGCATCGGGATTCTGCAAATTGAATGGCATCTCCACACCCATCACTTTACCATGAACGACAGTCTTAACAGCGTTCACATTTTCAGCTAAAAATGATTAAAGCAATAAATTAGTTGTACAAATAAATGCACTTTCAATAAAAATGTGTTAGCAAATCATAACACCTACCCAGTGTGAAATCAATAATTATGGTAACATTTGAGTCGCGCTTCAAAATGCATTCATGTTTGGTCGTATCACAATCCGATATATAAACGCTGGTAAATTTGCCAGTTTTAGAACCTATAATGGTAGGTAAGTAAGTGTGTAAGGTTAAAGAATACAGTTTTTCAAAAACAATCTTTTAAACAAAATGAAACAATTTTTGAAAGCAAAAATCAAAAAAAAAAAAAAAATGCTTCTAAAGCATTTATTGTAGAATTTTATTACGCAATTTGGCCGAAAATGTAGTCATCGAAAATTTTATTAATATTTCTTTTTTGCACTCGTTATAGCCACATTGCATACAATTGCAATTATTATACCCATCATTCATATATTCATTTTGTTAAAACGTTTGTAACGCCCAAAAGGAACCTTCAGAGACCCCATAGAGTATATATGTATGTATCAGCATCAAATTCTGAATCGATTTATGCATGTCAGGCTGTCCGGCTGCCCAGTTGTTTGAGTGGTCGTCCGTCCGTCTGTATATGTCTTCTGTGAATGTTGCCATGGCCGCAAAAATGAAGCTTTTGAGTTCAAATTTGACAAAAACATTGGAAGTTCTATCACGCATTCGTGTTGAAAATGGCCCAAATCGGTGGATGTACTACGTAAAGTGAGGACACCTTCATTTCTTTAAAAGGAATAAAAAATTGTTTTTTTTCATGGTTAGTTATAAAATACAGCAGATAAATCTTCACAAATATGAGCGTATACTGGCCCATGCTGTAGCATCCATCCAAAAGTGGGAAAAATTTGGATGCACCTAAACATATTCGTTTGTTCGTATTTGTGGTAAATATTCTCCGGTTAGGGAAAATAAATACATCGCTTACAAATTTTCAAAAGAATTTGGAAGGGACCTAAACTCAAAGGACACGCCTACAAGGCCGCACGTCAAAGTGACACAAACTTTTATTTTGAAAATAGAAAACATCAGCCACGCCCACGCCATATTATAGGGCATGAACATTTTTTTTTTTTCACTTTTTTTTATCCTTTTTAGGTTAACGATGATGGGTATAAAAGATTCGGTCACGACTGAATATTATTTTCCTTATTTGATTCCTTTCATATATAATAGTCTTCCTTAGGATAACGGCGATGAGTATAAAAGCTTCAACCATGACCGAATATAATTTTCTTACTTGTTTTAGTTAAAATTAAATAAATGAAATTAAAAAAAAATTACAAAATTTTTATTCTCTTCGTTGCGCATCGTGAGTAACCAGCATTTTCATATATATTTATAACTTTTTTATGAATAGTGAACGGATCAGCTGATAAATCGTGCCGCATTTCCCAGTCTTACTAAGGATTTGCGCTAAAGTTTAAATTGATCTTTTCTATAGCTTTCCTAGTTTTTCACAGTAATGTTTATATTAATAACTTTTATTTTCTGCTTCCTTTTTTTTCTATATTGTAAATACGACTGAGATCGGATTGCACCTATTTCTATTCAGTAGTACTGCTGTAGCTTAACAATGAAGAACATATTGGTATACCAAGCGCCAGGAAAGCAACGGAAAGAGGGTTCTGATTAAGTCTACACGCGATCCGTCTAATATTTATCCAAAATGTGAATATACTTTAGTACGTGTCGTCTTTAATGTTTACATTGTTTACATGTTACTGTCAGATAATGTTTGGTGGGTTTTCGAATTAAGACCAAATAAGACAAATAATGTGTAACCGTGGCTTGGTTGAAATAACCTTCGAGATCATTTCAGTTTTGTAATGATTTTCGGCATTGTTATCAATCTATCTATGTTTCTTAAGCAAAAATAGTGAAAATCAAACGATTTATAATCTCCTATTAATCAAAATTATATTTTAATAGATTTTGTACATAATATATTTTTAATGAATGTGTAATTTGGAGCTTTGCTAACGGAACAACGAGGGAAAATAAGTAAGAAAATTATGTTCGGTCGTGATCAAATCTTTTACACCCATCATCGTTCTTCTAAGAGGATCTAAAAAAAACTAGATTTTGATACTCTATAATATTGGGAGGCCGCGGGTAATTTTTTCTAATTTCAGAATAAAATGGGAGATATTTACATTTGTTGTACTTATAAGTTGACGTTGTAGGCGTGTTCTTTGACCAGTTTGGGTCATTCTCAAATTCTTTCGCAAGATGAACATGCTTAGGTGCATTCCGAATTTGAAATTGGTCAAGAATTTATATGCTTTATTGAGTTTTTGAAGCATGATTCTGCGCATTAAGACGGTACTGCAGAAGAAATTAAATTTTGATACACTATGACATTGGGTAGAAGTATCAACTTTTCCTCTTTTTAATACAAGTACTATAACAACACTCATAGAATATACGTGCATTTATTCGCTGTAGTTAAAGAGTAATAAAAAAAAGTTTTTAATTCCGTTTGCAAAACAGATGCTTTTACTTTACGTAGTAAAGTAGGCGTGTTCTTCGACCGACTTGGCCCATTTTCAATACCAACATGCGTACAAGAGCTTCTTCAGGAGATATTACATAGATAGACAGATGGACATGCTTTAATCGATTCAGAATTTAATGCTGATCAAGAATATGTATACTCTATGGGGTATATGAAACTTTTTTCTGGGCATTGCTAACGTTTTGATAAAATGAATATACCTCCTACCCTGCGGCGATGGATATAAAAATAGTATACATATGCGTGTATACAGATATTTACTAAGATATCATTTAACTATCTTTTCATAGTCGGATCGGCCATAGCTGTTCTGTTGCGTCATTTATTAAACGAAATATATACAAATATATATATATATATTCAGTGCAGTCTAAGACATCTGACGCTGAGACAATTCACCCCTACGTCCATATTTTGCCACGTGCGCGTAACTTCCAATCGCATTTGGCCATTGTATTTGTCGTATTAGAAATTTTATCATTAAATTTGATAATCTCTCCTTTTTTTGCTTTCGTTAATTTGCAGTAAGCGTAAATAGTCGCCAGAGTATATATACGAACGACTATTTTGTGGTTCCTGTCATTAACACTTATTCATGAATTTCATTCGAAAAGAAGGAAAACATTTCTGAAGTTAGTTTTTTTTTTCAATTTCTTCTCCGAAAAAATACGCTTCTCTATATTTTATTTATATATATATGTTTTTCTAAATAAAAGCCTATTCTTAATTAATTTTAATTGGATTAAATTGAAAAATCCCATTACATACTAAAAACGTAATTGTCCAGAGGGTGGTGTGGTGCACACATGTGTAAGTTTTGAATTAAAGCAAAATTAAGTTTTGGAGAAAAGACGTTAATTGTTTTATTTATTTTTATTTTTTTCTTCTTGTTTGCTTTAATTTAATTACATAAATAAATATATATATTTATATATTTACCGCAATCTGTAAATTGCAAGCCATTTACCGTGCAATTTACTAAATATCCCCATATTAGAATAAAAAATACAAATTGTTTCATTTTAAATGGAATTCTTCCTTAGTCTTGATTTCTTATCTCTGCTCTCTTAAATTACCACCAATCACTATGATAACTATGACCGCAACGTATGACGGCGCGCTACTGAATGAATTCTTGCTGAGGAGTCTATTCGAATAGAGCACATACGCTTTTTTCGTTATGTGTGGAAAACCGAGGACGAGATAATTTCGTATAAAAATTCACATTCGCATGCAGGCAAACAAAGCACACAAAGCCTCGAGCATAGCTGAGAACAATAATAAAGCAAACAAAATTTTCTCTGAGTAAAAAAATACCGAAAATGTGAAAAAAAAACAAAATCAAGCATTGATATTAGAATCCAATCAAGTGTAAGTGCTCACGATTTTGGCGAACAAATTTCGTTTTGTAGTGACATTCATGCACTATGCACTTTCGCTTGCTTCGCGTGTCTAACTCCAATATCCAGTATAAAAATAAATAAATTAAAATAAAGGTATATTATGAAAAGAAACAAAAGGTAAAAAAGAAGATGGACTATTAAGAGTAGAAATCTTCGAGGAGGATTTGCAGGAAAAGGGAAATCTGCTTCATAAATGTTCGTCAAATCCATTTGCAGGCTTGATTCAAAAATGATACCGATAGGTTTGCTAATACGCCCACAGTTAACGATTAAATTTCAATTCCAATTTGCTTCCAATTTATTTCTAATTTATTTGCAATCGGATGGAAAACATGCTAATGTATGTAAGAATAAATGGGAAATGAATTGGATATAAATTGGAATTAAAATTTTATTTCCAATTGTGACCGTGCTAATATGACGATCGGGAATATCTTTGGGCTGACAATGAAGGTAGTCCTGACACACATTTGAGTCATAGGTTTTAAGAAATATCTTCACGGAATCAATGTCGGAAAGATGTTGGCGTTTTCCGGTGTTTCAGTTTCTTCGACATTGTGGACGAGCATAACAAGGGAGCACACCCAGTTTTTAACCTCATATTCTCAATGGGTAATACCTATCCCAAATTTCAAATTTCCAGCTTCCCTTCTCGACCGTGATAAGTCGACAAAAGTAGGGGATAAAAATGATCCATTTTTTTAGAAATAGGTATAGGACATCAGCACCTCGAAGAGTAGACCAGCTATGAAAAAATGATTGTAAGCGCTTAAAGGTCTTTTCATGTAAATAAAGGTTTCCGAAAAATCTTCAAACATTACATGCCTTATAAGCGTAATTTTGAAGATCGAACATTAAAATGAATCAAAATGACATGCTCGGTAGTTAGTTTAGTGTTAGACACTAAATAAAAGAAATAGGAAATGTAGGAAAAGCAAATGTCATGCGTTATGTTATTTGAGCTCACTTAACTTCTTTGCCTGATAAAAAATTAATGCAAAAAAAGAAAAAGAGGGAAAGTTTTAATTTATATCTTTATAAAGCGCAGAAACAAGTTTTAAAAAATCCATAAACTATATAAATTCTTGACCAGTCTCAAACACGGAATGCATCTAGGCATGTCCGCCTGTCCGTCTGGCCAACTCTGTAGTGTCTGTGATAAACATTCTCCCGTTCGCAAAAAATGCAGATATCGCCTACAAACTTGCAAAAGAATTTGAGAATGACCCAAACCGGTCAAAAAACAGGACTACAACTTCGATACACCCATACGACAAAAACTGAGAGCAACTTTGCTTCCGTATTTTTGGCTTCTTACTCATAATCTACAACAGACACACAATGCAAATTTTTACAGAATTATTTTAGAAGAATACCAGTAATCATCCACGCCCAATTTTATGGAATACGCATTATATTTTTTCTTTTTTCCAATCTTTTATAGGATAAGAATGATGGGTATAAAAGATTCGGTCGTAATCGAATATAATTTTTTACTTGTTTTTTCTTCTTTTTGTTTATTCGCTAATTTAATTAATACTCTGCTCTGCAGTTTTTTTTTTTCTAAGCGGACGCCTGTTTTTTACTTAAGCGTATTATTCAGTCGATGTAAGATAAAGAGAGCTCTTCTGATTCTCTTCTAATTCTAATTGTTGTTGCTTATGTTTACAAAGTCATATATAATTTTTTTTATTTTTTCCCTTTTGCAATTATTATATGTTTTTTATATTGGAACACAATATTTTTTCTCACATATAAATGTTGCTTTCATTACCAATTGGTAGTCCATATGATTTTAATACCTTATCTTATATATATTTGTAGTACAGGGTATATTAACCAGTTAATTGCGTGCTATGTGTATATACTTCAATACAATTATTCATATGGTTGCGTTAACATCATATAAAATTCAAAATTACGAATCGATATAAAAACCCAAAGTTTCAGTACGATGTACTTTTCACATCTCATTTAGTATATTACCTTAGACATCTGATATAATTTAAAAAAAATTTCGTTGAATTCGCCGAAAAATGTATAGCAAGGCAACTGGAAGTAGTCTTCGATTATAGTAAGAATATGGCGTGGACGACAACTGTGCACGAATTACATGATATCCACTTACAAGGCAATAGGTAAGCAAGTATTGTGAGGAAATATCTTTTCACTTCATATACATGATGTGCTTGTGAACTCTTACATATTCAAAAAAAAGAAAATAGAAATTTATTTTCTTTTTATTTTCCGTATTTCAGAACTGTCTTATTATTATTAAGAGTACATTTGTCAACAATGAATTGTACCCTACGCCAGTTGTGATAAAAGGATATATTAAATTCGTGCGGGTATACAACTCCTAGAAGGACTTGACTTTAACCTTAAACTTTTGTTATAAAGATCAATTCAAAGTGGATCTAAGCTTGTCTGTTCGTCGAATTTTTCTGTGTTCAGTCTACATGTTGCAATTTTTGACATATATTGATGAAATTTTGTACACTGATGTTTATCGGTCCAAAAGCAAACGCTAATGGAAATAGTTCGAACCGGCCCATTTTTTTGACCACGTCCTGTATAACGCCTTATTTTGTAAAATTGTCATATGAACGGGGTGGTACAGGATATTTAATAGTGAGTCGCGGCTTGTCGGAGTGTTTTACTTGTTGTTTTAATCAATACAATTCTTAAAAAAATATTTTTCTTTTGAAAAAGCCGTTTTAGAAAGCGGAAGCCATTAGCTATTGTACGACTAATAGAAACATTTATAATAAGGTAAAAAACCCACAAAGAAAATGAAAAAGCTAAGGGAAAACTAATTTTTACGACAACTGCGGGATTTTTTGGGGTAATTGGGCATGTAAACGGAACACATTTTCATATTTTCTCACTAGAATCAAAAAAGATTCTATTAGAATGTACCGATACTATTAACAAATTTTCCCAAGGGAAAAGATTACAGCCAAACGAGCCCCTTTTTTATCCGTCAAGTCGTATAGTTGCCCCTCCTCCTGCAAGCGTGTAGGCAGTCCGTGAGCATTCATCTCGGTGGCTAACTGTTCAGTTTCTTCTTTTAACCGCAATTTATTGGAGTCATTTTAATAAAAAAAAGTGTTTATTTTTATATAACCTCTTTATATTAGAACTTTTACAAAAGGTAACCGGTTGTAAGTATTTATGCAAAAAAAAAAAACGAAAAGTTACACAATGTTACAAAGTTAAATAAAACAAGTAAGAATATTAAATACCCTACACCACATTGTCTAACAAAATTCTTATTTTTTTATAGAGCACAAAAATTCTAGTTTGTTTCTATATAAAGACGTACTTTTCAAGTGCGGAATCGGGGAGATAGTACAGGTTTACATAGGGCAGGATGCAAAAATAGGAGTAGATGGTCCAAGTCTGCAGAGTTCAATTCTGTTTGAAATTACTAATATGGGTCAATTTTCCTCACTTAGACTTGTTTGCTCTACAAAGGGTCAATTTTCGTGGAAGTTCTTATTAGAGCAGGATCCAATAAATAAGTCGAGATGGTCCAAATTTGGTACAGTTAATTTTTGTATATTAAATTACTATTATGATATAATATGGCGGTACCAAATTTTATCGAAATATCTCCAAAATTGCGAATTGTAGTTTGAACACAAATTTACATGGGCAGACAGGCTTAGAACAATTCAGATTGTGATTCTGAATCAATATAGAAAAATGGGGTTTTATCTTAAGCCCTTCTCTGTGTTACATACGTTCGCAGCAACTTAATATACCATAAGTGGTGTACAAAAAGTATACTACTAGTTTTCAATACTTTCCCAAACTCTTGGAAGTTAACCCGAGAGGAACTCTCGAATGGCTAGAAATTTTGGAATTCATAATGTTTTTGTTTGTAATTAGCTTCCTACTACGTTCTTGTGCCAACAGCTTACGGCGGGCATGGCAATGGTCAAGTTATATATGCATTGGAGCCAATGGGGTTGGTAAATTGGTGTTTATGGATGGCATTCTAAACAATGGGCGTTTTTTTAGTATATATAAGGAAAATTTGAAAGAAAGTAGGGACAAACTTGGTATTTTGGAAACATTCAAATTCTATCAAGATAAGGACCTTAAGCATAAGTCCCGCTTAATTCAAGAATGGCTCTTATATAACTACCTCAAACTGCTTCAACCTCCTCCCCAATTACCAGCCGTGAACCCCATGAAAACTATGATGGAATGAATTGAACCGCCGCGTACGAAAACCCTCAGTCTCTTCCGTCCAATGTGTGATAATAGGTTAATATAAAAATGAAGTTAGATCCCTATTTCATACACAAGAAAAATTATACAAAATATGTCGAAACTTTTCAATGACGGTATTAAGCAAAAAGGATGCCCCACCGAATATTAATTTTTAATAATATGTTGTTTTTCATCTTCGTATCCCTCTTTATATGAGAAAAACCTAATATTAATGAGACTCACTCTACGTGTAAGCTGCAGATCCTTTTTGCTTATCTGAAATAAAGGTTTAGAAGCATCTCGTAAATATTTCCAAACCATTTGCATATTAAAAATTTTTCGATCACAAAAACTTTGAACATCTCTTTGAATTGCTCTTCGAAGATTATTAACAACGTATTTCATTGTCTCTGATTACTCTGTCTTCCTTAAATCGAATGGCGACTTGTTTATGGAGAGATCTGAAATGAAAGTTGTCATTCATATAATGCCATAACAAATATTTCTATCTGAAAACAATTTTCGTTTTTACATTTTGTGTTTATTCGTTACCACAAATTTTTGTTGACGTCGATCACCGTAATGCGATCTTAATAAATAACTTTTACTATCATTCGCTGTCATAATTTCTTGGTAATCCCAAGTTAACTAATGCACTTTTAATTGCTTTTATTACATTCTGAAAATTTTGAAAATTGCACTTTCATAAAATTAGTTACATTTCACTTTCACTCGTTTCACAAAATATTTGATTTTGATTCCACACTGTCGTTGGAACGTTGTTGCGACGGTTCAAATTATCATATTGCCATATTTCTTCTTACCTAGTAGTCCTGTATCTATTACACAATCAATCCAGTTTATTGAAACTTTTTTAATAAAAACAGTTAATCCTGTGTTGTTTATTTGCTGACTCATAAAAGAAGAAGAACAAATCCACTTGTGGAAGAAAATCAAACATCTGTTGTCTCGTACGCTTTATGATAATGAATTTTATAAAAAATCACTGTTGTACCGTTTTCAGAATAGGTATCCTAGCGAAAAGTTTACTAATAAATAAATTCTTATACTCTCCACTACTTGTGGTACAGGGTATATTATTTTAGTGAGAGGCAGAAGGGCTTAAGGTATGACGATATGAAGAGATGAATTGATCTAGGCCTGTCTCTCCGCCTGACCGTCTGATGTCTGCCCACGTAAATGTGTGTTCAAACTACAATTCGCAATTTTTGACGTATTTCGACGAAATTTGGTACCGTCACGGGTTTTGACCGAAGGACGAAGGATATTGAAAATATCCAATCGGTTCACTTTTTAACCACTGCCAATGTAATGACCTATTTTGAAAAGCCGAAAAAGTCGATACGGAAAAAAACTGCAATTTCCAAAATTTCTCAACAAAAGTGGCTAAATAGTTGCATTTGGGCATTCTAAATTGGTATGAAAACTTTTGAACGACTGGGGCACTTTTTGAACCCCTTCATATAATGAAAACGGAAGTCTATGCTACAAAAAAGTACAAATTTCAATGCTTCTTGATGAAAATTATATCATAATAGTAATTTAATATACAAAAATTAACTGTAACGAAAATTAAACTTTAACTTAATATACAAAAGAGGCGATGCAAATTGACCCATAATAGTAATTTTAAATAAAAATAAAAACATTGCGGTGTAGGGCATTGAAAGATAGGCCTTGCCCGACTGAAATGTTTTTACTTGTTTTAATTGGCATTTTTAACTAGAATCTAAATTTCGTTTCTTTTCATCAGTAATAATAGTGGTATATATGAAATTCGCAATACTAATGCAATTCAATATGGGATTGTGTAGCTGTGCGTTTAAATGATGCCCAGTTTCGCATTATGGATAGAAGCAATCACGCCAATCGTAAATAAAAGATATATGTTCGTTTGTACGTTCTACGAAAGTGAGGCCAAGTTAAGATTGATAATTCTGTATGAAGTCTATACGTCGTTTTTGTTGAATTCTTCCTACGCGAAATGCGACAAAAGCATCACTAAAACATATTTTGTTGTTAATTAGATTAGTGTGATTGATTTTTTTTTTTAATTTTCGTCAATAATTTTATTATTCCGTTTTATTCGCGATGCGTTCATTTTTATCAGATGTTTTTCTTTATTTGTTGTAGAAGTTAGCAATTTACATGAGGAAAAATGTTACAATTAAGTTTAATTCCATAACTGAGTATTGCGAAACAGTGGTCAGGTCTTTATTGAGCTATCGTGCCATACGAAAGACCAAAATGGTACGATCGCATTTCGGGTTGATGGTATTCGATTGCTTTCGTTTCGAGTTGGGATTTTCGTTCGTTGAGTGTTTCTTTTGCAGAAATTTTAGCCAGCGAATTCTACAGGTAAAAATGATAAAGAAATGAGAAATACCAATGCGCATAACGACTAAATTCGATGATTATGATCGTTCTCTATCTAAAATAACAGTTTTTAATTCAGTATTATCGAGCTATTCAGCGTATGCCCACGCTAATCATAGAACGTTCAAAATTACATCTTCGACCTTCATTACTTTTATAGTCTACTTTGAAGAAATCTCAGCAAGGGTCTCAGCAAGGTGTAGTGCATTACGAGCTTCTGAAAACGAATTAAACTGCGCCGTTAATTGAACAAATTGAACGATTGATTGTTCCAAAAAAGGCCAACAATAACAGTTAACAGGCACAAAGTCATCCTGTCGCATGACAACGCTAGGCGACGCGTTGTCACAGTTGTCAAGTATACATTGTTTGGCTCGAATGGGATACTCTGCCGCACCCAGCGTGCTCACCAGACATGGCGCCTTCTGGTTACCGCTTATTAATCCATCGGTACAGTATAGCTTGACTGGCACGCAGCCTCGCAAAGCTGAAGAAGTGCAAAAATGGGTCAGTTAGATCGCTGCCTAACCAATGCAAGTTCTTCCGATACGATATTGCCATCTTACCAGAAAAATTATAAAGTATTATAGAAAATAATAGAAAATATTTCGATAAATATACCTTGTACCAATTTTTCTCAATAAAAGCCTATTTGTCTATCCCAAATCTATTCATTTCTTCTTGCAATGCACCAATTATATCTGTCGATATATTTTAAAGAAATTTAAAACGGTCCCATATTTCGCGGTAAGGGCGAACAAGGTTGAGAATAGATTTGGTTAGGACCATTTTTACGATGACACTCCATATCACCTCTAATCTACGAAGTGTTTACATGAAAAAACTCACAATTTTTGATATATCACGACAAAAATCGAGAAAATGTTCTTTTGCCATAAAAAATAAACGTAAAAAATATAGATTGAGAGTATTTTTTCAACCCGCGCCGTTTTTATCAAAAATACGCCTTTGCATAGTAACACTTGTAGTATTTTATGATAGGAATCTTTTTACAAAAGCGATTAAAGATATATAAAATAATTGTGGGAACCATAGCAATCTATTCGTCTAAATCCTTCCCCTAAGAAATTTGAACAACGTCGGCTCGCGTTTTGGGCCTGTTCTCGTATAAGGAAACCTAAGCGGCAGCAAGATGTAAATTTTGGTCTTTTATTACGAAAATAGATGAAGAATTCCATTTGTCGAAATGATCTATCCCGCCTAAAATAATGTACCTTGTTTCTTTCTGCAGCTAATTTGCGTAACATCAAAAAATTCAGTTAACACGTATTTCTGGAGCAATGCATTATTAATATTGTTATTATTAGAGCAAGATCTGGCGAGCTATGGAAAAGGCGATCATTTTCAGTTGTTGTGTTCGTCAATTTTATTGTCGTGGCTACTTGTTGGTCGTTGTAGTGTTTTGCTTTTGAGTGTTTTTGCTGTGTCAAAACAAGTCCTAATTTCTTTTTTTAGTGTCTCTGACACAGAGGTTCTAGTTAGCAACGCTCTATTTACGTTACACCATATTCTTATTTCCTTTCAGTAACAAATAAAACAAAAATTAAATATTGTTCGTTTCATTTATCTAAATGTTTTATTGTGCATATTATTATAAACTTACTTAACTTATATCTTACTTAATTTACTTAATTTATCAAAATTCGATAATAAACTTTAAATTTGTATAATAATGAAATATAAGAATTTGATACTCTTGTCATAAAAAAAGAAAAATTACACATATTACAAATATTACATATATAACAGATACTAAATACATTGATTACAAATATTTTAAATTACTTTGCATTTCAAAGGTTTTCTGATTTCTAAAACAATATTTTTTGATTTATTGTTAATGGTAACAAACCTAATTTGTAAAAAGTCACGATCTTTATCCTGGGAAAAGAAATTGTTAACCTTTAAAGTGGGTCGACAATATCGCACAATAAATTTTTTATTTTGCTTGTTACTCAACTTATAAATATTTTATAGCGATAATTTAGTTGGCTATTTCTGGGCAATATCTTTCGTGTGATCTTGAGAAGACATTTTAGTCATTGCATATTTTAATTCAACCAACTCTATTTCATAGGAATGTGACTTAAATTTATCGAGAAACACGTTCGCGGACACTAAGAATCTCAGTGAAGTGCAAAAAATGACAGTTTGTTTGTTCTGAAACTAGCTGTGATACCCGAAATATGATTAAAAATATTTTGTAACGGTAGCCATAATATAATTGTATGTTTATAATAATGGATGCCATAACATCCGCGATGATATGGATCCAACTAATTGACTAACCATTATTATATATATTTATATAGTTTACATTCTGTTGTTAGCGTGAGCATTTTTATTTTTTATTATTAGTATAAGCGTTTATGTTATTTAACACTATTTGAATTTTGTGCTAGTCTGAACCTATATTACAATTATATTTTAGTATATAAGTTAAGTTTAATCATTCAAAAAGTGTTCAATATAGTAACAACATTCAATATAATAATTGATTCAATCAAAGTAAATTGGCGTTCATTGCCTTTATTTCGGAATTTCTATCAGTTGAAGAAAAACCATGTACATCGCGAGAACTCGCGAAACTAAATTTGCGCAAACCGCGATACAAAATTAAATGGTAAAATTTTGGGGATTAATAAATATTATCTTTTCCTTTTATCTATAACATGAATATTCTACACCACCAACGATCCTCACAATCTTATATGCTGCGTCTTCATAATTTATTCATAACACTTCGCCTTGTTTCAAAGGCAACAATAAAAAAAGTCGATTGTTTCTTTAAAGCGCTGAAACATCCTGCCGAAAGCAGACATTACAGGAAGTTGAACTTGGACTCCTTGTATTTGCTTACCACTCAAAACTAAAACACAGAAAGTGAGTCGAATGTTTCATCGACAGAACTAATAAACGAAATAAGGACAATACATATAAGAACACAAATAATACATCTGATTTTGACAAACTAAAAAATAAATTGATAAATTTACCAATTTCCCAATATACGGAATTCGACAAGTCATTTACATTGACGACGGATGCATTGCTTTCGACTTCGCCTTTGGCGCAATCCTCCATGACTTCACATATCGCACGCAAGTACAACGTTAACAAATCAGTAATAGAAAAGGTATTATTATCGTGAGATCATATCTTTTTCGACGAAGATTCATTATCAGAACTTATGCTCAAGACCTAAAGGTGAACTCAAGCATAGGCTAAGTAAGCTGTTAAAGAAAGATGAAGACAACGCTTCAGCGTATGAATTCCGAGATAATGGTGATGGAAACCAACAAGTAGGCATGCTTAAAAATGCATTGACACCTGATGAAAAGATTTGAGGAAAAAAACCGAAGATGATGCAAATACATTGACCACCATCACTATGCTGCAACAATTAACGCAGCAAACGCAGCAAGTACAAAGGGAACTGACTACGAAATATCAGTGAATAAGTCTATAATGGCCTCAAAATTCGAGCAACAACAACAATTAGTGGCGACAAACATTGACAAAAAACTTCAAACATTGTTAGGCGAATATCCGACGCATCTGTGCAATTTGAAGCCAAAGTGGAAGTTCAAACAAGTCAATGTTAAGTAGAAGATCAAGATAGAGAAAAGATACAAACTTATATTACACGCTCACGAATGATAGCTAAAATTATGTTGTAAATATTTCTTGGCGTATTGTCGAAAAGGCATTTTATGTAACAATAAGAATATAAACTAAAACGCCCCAAACTCACAGAGATGTGATATTAGCACTAGATGTGCGGACCGAGCCAATTTGCCTCGTTAAAAATTTGATTACTATATATGTATATACATATATATATACATATATATATACACATATATATATATATAAAATTAATATTATTTTTTAAAACCATGCGTTGGTTTTTAGAGAAGTAATGAAATATATATAAACGTTCATTCCTCTTCTTCGCAAACCCCTTCATTTCGCATTGCCCACCCATTACTCACTTCTGTTATCATTTCGATCGCTTGCGAGCAGTACAGTTTTAATGAAGTAATATATACTTTATAATTTTGCGAAATTAATTTTTTACAAGATCAATTTGAACCACTATAGTAATTTTGTAACTTATTCGTAAAAGGGATTACAATTGATATTTATTTTATCTGGTTATCTAGGGTTGCCATTATGAGATAAAAATTAGAAAAATTTTCTTTTTTAAAAAAAATAATCAAAATACAAAAAGACCAATCAGATAATAAATCGGATGCAATTGATATAGACCAATGTGATAACGAACTTGAATCAGAGGATGAAGTCAATAAAATTGAATTTTCAGGCAGTGAAGATGAAGATCTTCGTTATGCACCTCCTACCAAAAAAAAAAGGCAAGGGTTGTTATTTGCGATTTTGAAACTGAAAGTTATTCAGACGCTATCGATACATCTTCTGATAAATAAAAATGTGCTGATGAGACTTTTCGGGAAATTGCCTATGCTAAAAGGCATGTTATGCTTGGTTCTGTAAGTAGCGCTTTTAATTTGATAATTGACGAAGCTACGATGTAGACTTTTGTTGCAATTTTATTTGCTGGAAGAGCATATGAGGCAAAAAATTTGAAGTTTTCATATTTGTGGTCTGCGAAGTGGGGTCAAGCTTTTTTCGCCCAGACAATATCTAGCAAAAAAAAATTTAAATAATCAAAATTGCGCACTTCAACGCACTGGCCCAACTGTAGAAGTACAAATAATTCAGTTTAAATATTTGCGATTAAAAACATGTTTTTATCGGGCGTGTTTTTTGTATTAAACCGAAGGCAAATATCTGCAAAGTGCTTGTGGAAGAAAACAATTTAAAAAACGTCTACGACTTGTAAGATTCCCCTTAACATAGATCCAGAAGTGAAAAAGACTTCTTAATTAAGGTATAAAAACAAAGGTCAAGCAAAATAAACTTCAACGCATTCGTATATAACTAGAATTACATATTCATTTGCAGGTTGCGAGGACGCATCCCTTGTACATCATTTGGGATCCGCTCCCTTTTTTATTCGGATGGATTGCCGCAGTAAGTTAGCTGTAAACAAAACTATGTGTTTACACGCCTGTTTGGTATATGTGATAGTACAATGATGTATTGAAAAAGTTGTACGTGCGGTTATGTTGGTATTACAGTAAAAATACTTGCTTGCGTTTAGTTAGGGAATCACTTAAGGAAGGAAGGACTTAATATATTTTCTTGAATTGTCATCAGATTCCCACATATTTAACTATCTATTAACAAAGTATTTCTGATTATTGTTATTATTTTTTTCAGTTTCCACTATCCATAACAATGTTTTACAATGGATACATGTATACAGTTCACATTCATTCTTATTATTAACCGAGAAAAATTCCGCAAGAAGGACTACTAATATTTGTTCATAAAGTCGGAATACTTGACAACAACAAAACGTGCGAGCACGTGAATCTGAATGAATCTGAAGATTATAGTACAGATATTTGTAAGAAGCCTAAGAGGAGTATAAGTACTTTTAGTTATGGTCGTCACTAACGAGACAAGGATGTGGGATTTTATTCGAAACACGTTAGCGCGAGTAGGATTGAAAAGATTAATTTGCAACACTGATTTGCAGAGTATAGCTAACGAAAGGACTTATAAATTGAGTTTTAATTTGACCCTCCCTTTGAGTTCTGATCGTTGTCAAAAGCAGGCGTATGCTTCGGTTAGCGAGATTTTGAAAAGACTTAAAGAAAAATATAAATTACTGTGTTAAATATAATTCGATTCGGAGGAGTATTTATAACCTTACTTTAGGGTTTTGTATGACATGGCCTTATCACGATTAAAATAAAATGTTTATTTGAAATAAAAAGAAACAAGCGGTTGTGTGATTAGATTGTTGGGTAAGATAAAGTTACCATACATCTGTTTTTAATGTAATTATGCCGTCCAAGAATAAAAATAAATTTCTTGTAAGGACTACCTGGCTAATCGCTGATAATATCCCCATTAATAAACAGCAACAACTTGGAGTTCTAGTGGTTGTTATGTCATCAACTATATAATTATCTCCACCATCTAAAATATCATTACTTCATCATCTCCAACAACACACAACCCGTATGTCAGACTCTTTTGCGCATTTATCTTATGTGTATAATATATATATATATATATAATTGGTTTAGTCCACAATATAATTTAAGTATAAGCTTGCAAATTATTTACCCAGTTCCCTTTAATTACTACAGATGCATTAACATTGTTTTTGTTATTGAAAGTGATATGAATTAAAAGAAAAGCAAAGGAAAAAATATAAAAATGGTAAAGTTTTTTTTTTTGTTACACGAGAGGAAGGTACTCCCCAACTTCGGTATTTCACAGTGCAAATCATGGGTCGAAGGAGACCATAGGTAGGATAGGGCAGAGAATGGCTCAGGGCTTACAATATGTTCGTTCGGTCAGTAGGTCTCGTCTGTCCGATTATTCTTACAAGGGTAAAACAACCGTATTTCTTTTAGTTGTAATCGTCTGTGGAGTGTCCGTGGGGCAAAAATTTAAAATTCCTTAAAATTAAATGTCTCTCAAACTAGCTAGCTCAGCAATGACACGTGCATCTGCCCCTACAACCTCCGATCCTCTTCAAGTGGCGCTTAAGAGTAGCTCTAAAAAAATAATAAAGTCAGTAGTAGTTCGATAATTAGACAGATAGGACTTACAGACATAGCCGTTACATAAAAGCACAAGGATTATGCTGTGGCTGTGGCAAAGTGAAATTACGTGAATTTTGAATGCCCCTTGCAACATGAGTTACGTATACAACCCTGTAGTATTGCAGAAAGTAGAATCGATAAATATATCGATGAGAACAGAGAAGTAAGAGAAATAATTGGCACCCTCTGCAGAGAAAGAAAAAATGACGAAGAGAGAAAATAGAGCAATTTATAAAATGAAGCGTTGACTTTAGAACATGACATAGTGTTACGTAAAAGCATAAAGAAAGTAAATGAGTGCTTAGAAAAAGATCGTTCTTTTTTTCGCTTCTTTCGATCACCTCTAAAAATGTATGTATAAGTAAGAATAGTGACAATGTTATAAATGGTGGCATAGAAAAATGATTTGCAACAATTACAAAACTGAAATAATGTATTAGCCCTAGGCGTGCAAAGCAGGACGATTTGTCACATATCGCAATTTTGGTTGCGAGCAATCATACTCAAGAAAAATAAGTCTATATATATACATAGAATTACTATTCGATGTTTTAACGAGGAACCTATTGCGATAAAAGAACAGAGTAACACAAGACGATTTATAAGGTATTAGTAACAACAATCTAAAGTTCCGGTTAGGTCGCAAAAGTTGATAAGTCAAATAACAATGTCTTGTAATTGTGACTCATATATAGTATTTATTGTATTGTATTGTATATGTATTATACCGATATATCCTGAACATTCAGCAGCAAAATTAACTTTTTCAAGTTAAATATTTTTTTTTATATGTAAAATTTTGCTCAATAAACTTGGTTATTAATATTTTTTTTTATTATTGAAATGAACATATAAAAAAAGTCAAGCGAATTAAAATTTTTTTACAAAGAGGAAAATAGCTTAGTGGTAGCCCGTCCAGTAAGTAGGTTTCGTCCGTCCGTTATTCTTATGTGGGTTAAAGCATGTGTATTTTTTTATTTGTAATTCTCTGTGAGGTGTTTGTCGGATAAAATTTGAAACCCTTTGTTTATTCCAAATCCACTAGGTCATCAATGACACGCGCGCCCACACTTTACAGCACATGCAGACATTTCGTTACATCCTCTAAAACTATTAACTTTGTTATTAGAATGTTTTTCAATTTTTTATTTTCAATTTTTTTTTTATAAAATGCTTTTCTATACTATTATTTAAAATTTTTCCTATAAATTATAGGCATTTCAAATGAACCTCTTGAACCTGCTTGCGCAATATAGTTAAATATTATTCAAGTTTTTAAATTATGTCGTCTTGTTAAAATGTAACCATAGGCAATTTTACTATTTATCATTACTGGACGATAATAATCAATTTTTGCATATTTATTTCAAGAGAGATGAAAATGAACAAGTTAATCGACGTACGAGATTCATTGTATGTTGCATATTCACGTGGCGGGGTGCCATCATCATTATCTGTTGTAACAATTAATTTTCTTTCAATCGCCACCAATGCCTAAAATCGTTATTCGTGTTTTATTATTATTTTTGTCATACAAGATGTATGTGGCGAAAGGGAGTATGGTTGGTTTTCTTGGCCAGTCAAGCCACGGCAATAACCGTGAGTGATTGGGAGCTCCGGTATTCTAATAAGTTGTAGTGTGAATGCATATCGCAGATATGCGTCCACTTGAAGTGTATCACAAACCGAAATTGTGAACAAAAATTTAATGGGAATATAAAAACAACAAAGTGCGACACATTTCAAAACGCTTTCAATTGCAAACGACACGTTCGCGGAAATGATGACTTGCATTTTCGCTGAAATCATAGCGTTATGCCAAGCGGCCCATATAAAATAACTGCTGGAATCAGCATAACATTATTTAAACCAAAAAAACTAAAAAAATTATTTTGTAAAAAAATTTAGACTATATTTTTAGTATATAAGTACTATAGATTTTAATGAAGAATGAATTTAACTTTTGAGTTTGCATCGTCGAGCTGCTTGTCTTGGGATATGAAAAAAAAATGCAGATTTTTATTCAACTTGGATAATGACGCACTTTCGCCGAATATGTTTTGGCACAGTAAAGAGTGATGTTCTTTGCGGTGAACAGCCGAGCAGCTTAGGACTATTTTACACATTTATCAAGATCATCTATGACTCTTGTAAGTTCACCAAAAACTTTCTTTGTTTTATGAAGTTCTTGTTTCCTCACATAAGTCAACTGATATTACACTAGAATCACATCTACACGATGCATATTGGCATAATAAAGAAGTTACAAAGTTTGGCGTACTGAAGCCGAACAGGTAGCCTGTATTTACTAGTGTCTGTAAGAAGAGACTCTGCCGGTAATATATAGCTACTTCGACTGAATTTCATTACAGTGTATATTAATGAGAAAGCAAATAACAATACCAAGCATAAGTATACATGAGAGAAAGATATATGTAAAATTTTTAAGTGCGAAAGAATCAAAATATGATACATACATCGCTGATACATTCCTAATATTTGTGTTATTATCCAAAAATTGTGATTTTTACTATGATTATTATGCAAGTGCTGTTGATAACATATGACAGGATATGTACGTAGTGGAGCTGTATATAACGAGGGCTTTCCAATAATACGGTCTACTCATTCAGATGCAGTGTGTAATAAAGACAAAAGCAATAATAAATAAACAATCGTTAGTGAAGTTTTAAAAACAATTTGTTTCACTGTATTTTAGATTTTGGCAATATACGGATAAGTTAGACCTATCTAATAACTTTAAAATTTTGAAACAAACATTTCTTGCTGATCTTCGATTGTTGACATATGAGCGGTGTAAGTCCATTTTGACAAACAATTAATGATAAAAATGAGTACAATTTGTCATGAACTTTTTATTTATAAACTTTTTTCTAAAAATATTTGTTAAAATTTTTATTGTTTTTATTGTCACAAATTTTCGTAGTTAAGTTATAAATATAATTACTTTGAAAATGGTGTAAGTTCACTTTCCTCAAAGACATACTACTTAGTTCAAAATTGTGCTATGTAATTTCTTTAGTGCATTTCTGTATATGTGGCAACATTTTAAATGACAAACATTATTATGGCTTCAGGGAATTTAGGGTTTTCTTCGTTTATTATAGAGCATAAAGCTGTATGAAATATAGTAATATGCCGTATTCATTCGGTAATCTTGGAAATAGTAAGACGTATTATTACGTTTAAAACTATTAAGTGCTAAGCTGGTAATAAGGATTCATTTCATATTATATAATTATTAAAATGGAAAATCAATTTAGAATCGAACAATGATTTAGGTGAGTATTTGCAGAAAATAATCTTATCTTGATACATGTCATTCTAGTTTTTAATTAATTTTAATAGTATATTATTCTTCCTTCATAGAAATCATCCCAATTAACATAAACAAAAAGTTAGATGTTGAAAGCAATTCTGATGAAGATAATTATTATTTAAGTGAATATTTTAAAACAAAAAGAATCATAAAACCACAGATAACATTTTGACATCACAAAATGAAGATAGATATTTCGCTTTTTCTTGCGTATTATAAATGTAATGTTTTAAATGCAGGATTCCATAATTTTCATGATACTGGGGTTAATGTGCCCGCATGAGACGAAGCTATTGCATACAAGGGTGCCCAAGAAATCGCTTCTTGCTGCTTGAAGTATTTAGGAAATGTAGTCACGCAACAAAATATTTGAAATTGGCTTTAATACGGCTTGAAGTGGTCCAGTCCCCTAAGAACGGCGTAGGAATTATCGAACATACATTTTTCTGATATTCTGAGCACTCTTATCTACCAAATGGCGCCGACTTTGTGACTATTACGAGTACTATAAGAAAAAACTTTTTTTGTGTGTCCCTAAGAACTATTATACTATCATAAAACAATGCCGAAAATAAAAAGGTTTATTTTGCATGAAATGAAACAAGCTGACTTTGTTTCTACGAATCCCTTAGAAGATGCTATTCTAAGAAAGCGAAAAATTATGAGTGGTGGGGAATGAAATTGGTCGAGGATATGTTGGAAAAGCAACCCGTATACAATGTTTTATAAAATTTCATGTAGTGAGAATGGGGAAGACCGCAGAATTTTGAAAATATAGTACTAACACGTTTATATCATCATTCCAGTCCTACCATAGTCGAAAAATTTATAATGATATAATTGATTTATTACCATATATATCCCTTTAATACTTTATACTATTTTCAAAAACTTGGTCGTAATGAAAAAAGTTAGAGTAAATGCTGAAACTAAGCCTTATTTTTATTTTATTATTTTTTTATTTTTGAAATATTTAATAGAAATTTTGTAGAAAGAAATAGAATAATAGAAAGAATAGAATAATGTAATAGAAATTTTGTAGAAATCGGTTTGTTTCAATTGAGATCCTGTAGTTAATATTTTGTGAATGTAAGATTTTTACTTTTTGCTGACTTCGAAAATTGGTTTAAGTACTTTTGAAGCCAAAATCAATTTAATATTTAAAAAATACAAAACTAGTGTAATAACATATATTCACATTTTTCAAATTATTCAAGCGCAAAACCTTAAACATCTTCATTTCAAATAAAATACACTTACACCACTTTCAAAAAAAACAAAACGGCTCGTATGTATGTCTGCAATATCTCGAAATTTTAGCCATTCGCGGTAAACTGCTGATTTTGGTCTCTTTGTAAACTAGCAAAATAATGTATTCTTGCTAAGGAAGGGAGCTGTAAGGTGTCACTTCGTTATTACAGTCAAAAGCGAATGCTTTTTTTGTTGGGTATGACTTATTTTTAATAAATAATTAAGAGCCGTGGAAAGTTTTATTAACCGTTGTACAACTTATGTTTATGTTTGCGTTTTTTCCTTCTTCGCTGCCATAATGGGATTAATGGCCAATCATAGATTATGCTTTTGTTGTCGATTAGATATCAAGACACCTCTAACCTAATTTTTTTTGTTATATTATGTGTTTTTTGCATTGAAAATTACACTGAATCATTAAATAAGCATAAATATTGGAAATCTATAGTTTGAATTCATATAATTGGTAAACAATTCCCTATTTTCTATGTCACTTCTGCTCTTCAAATAGAAAATTTGTTTGCATTTGAATATTTAACTAGGTACAAGTCTCAGAAGAAGAAATTGTAAGGAAGAGTTTTGCTTCCTTACTAATAACCGGTCCGTCCGCTTAAATGTCCCTAGTAACTTTCAGTTCAATTCCTCCGTCCGTGCGAAAATCCAAATATCTCTGGGTAGGGCACTGGATCATCTGCCTCTGACCCTAACGTAAGGTAAGGAACCATTAACCGCATAAACGGCAAAACTTATGTAACATAAACATGACACACAGACTGTATAAATACACACACACGAGTCTAAAACATGGATAAAAGGGTCAAAATGTATAAAATCTGTATAAAATCATTACAATATATGAACACACACACGAGTAGAGAAATTGCATAAACTGTATAAACATACACGAGCGTAGAAATATGTATGAAAGGTATAAAAATGCATAGGCCATGTAAAGCGTATAGAGATGTAGGATCAGACATGCCAAACATATAAACACAAACGTACAAACATGTATAAATACACATAAATAGGCACTTACTCTACATAAACGTATGCGAAGTATTGTACACATAGGTTAAGAAACATAAAAGGAAAAAAAACTGTATTGGAAACATAGCACTCACACACCTAACGGTGAATAAACCACGCGATTTGGTACCTGGGTGCATGTTGAGTAGGCATTCGATCAAACATAGCATTAAGATAGACGTAAGTTGGCATTAAATTATACATAAGTATTTCAGGCAAGTCGCAACTAAGGTTGCATCGAACACGTCGAAGACGACCTAAGTTAAGCCTTTGTATAAGTATGGTGCCGCAATGCACATACAGAACATGTTTGTAATGGAACAAGCGAGCGAGACTTCGGCCATGAAAGAGCGGCGTATCACACAGTATCTTCCAATTGTGTCATAGCCGCCTAACGTAAGTGTACCCGGACAATTGGGCAAGTTGACCTTTTTGAATAGTTTTTTTTGTTTGACTTTACGGATAGGGGATGTGCTGCCTTAGCTGTTAGTCGCCATCCCTGAAGGACTTTTTAGGACTACCGACTTTACAGATAGGGGATGTGCTGCCTTAGCTGTTAGTCGCCATCCCTGAAGGACATTTTAAGACTACCGACTTTACGGAAAGGGGGATGTGCTGGCTTAGCTGTTAGTCGTCATCCCTGAACGACCTTGAGGACTATTGACTTACGGATAGGGGGTGTGCTGGCTTAGCTTTTAGTCGTTATCCCTGACAGACGGAGGAACACTTTTTTGCACATACGAATAGCCTAACAGAGACAAACCTTTGGTCCATGATGCCAAGGCAGCTATGACACGAACATCGCATCCGTTGTTTTTTTTTTTAGTAAACCGCGATCTCTAATGACCGGTGTGCAACAAACCGGTCATAGACGCCTCAAGTGAGCCATAACCGCCTAAGCAATCCGCGATAGGACGAGAAAAGTAAAAAACCCGCTAACCCCATGAGCATCGAACCGGTCGTCAACGCTCCAATTGAGCCATAACCGCCTAGGTAATCCGCGATAGTACGAGAAAAGGGAAAAAAAACCCTCTAGCCACGTGTGCGCAAAATCGCTCTTCGGGTCACCTCGCTGGTTTCTTGCCAAACCTCTACAAAACCACTTGTAATCTCGCATACCAATAAAAGAATATATAAGAACATCCCCGAAGGTCCAGAACATTTTGTTTCATATAAATTGTCTTGCAACGAACCTTGTAGTGGTTGAGTTTCTACCCTACCCAAGAAGACTCGTTACAAAATAAAGACGATTTATTTCAAATTTAAACCTAGTAGTTATTAACACTAAAGCTACCGACGTTTTGCAAAACGGGTAAATAATATTCTTTATTGAATTTCACCAGTCGCAAAAATGGAGATAGGACGATGAAGTTTAGTGAAAACCTTGATTGATTAAATATGTTCGGTTTAAAAATGATCGCGATCCGTTTGCTAATACAACCACAATTCATGCAATAGATACTTAATTGCAATTTATTTTTGCATTTTATTTGCAATTCTGTGAAGAATGTGCTAATGTGTTTTAGAATGAAAGATTATGGCTGAAATTGATCCATTTTGCTAGAAATAGGTATATATCTTGTTGATATTTCGAAAACTAGACTAGGTAGAAAAAATCGACTGCATATATTTTAAATGTCTTCTATAATAAATAAAATTCACTGTAAATTTTTGGAACTTAAAATGAAATAGTCAAGTTAATCCACGCAGCGTTTGTAGTATTAAGTTTAATTTTTATATAGTGTTATTTAAAGGGTTTCCACTTGTTGAAATAATTAACAAAAGAGATTTGTATTTTTGGTTGTTTATATTTTTATGTTCACTTCATTATTTTTCCTTTTCAAACAGTGACGTGTGACCACTTATAATTGCCTGTTTGCGCTTACTTGAAGTATCATCACAAAATAAAAACATAGTAAACGAAATTTGAAATAAAAAGAGAACGTAGGACATACTTTAAAAAAATCGAACTATATTACCTAGTAACTCTCCATTAAACAACAAGTGAAAGTTATTACTTTTTATTATTATTATTGATGGTTTATACTGATTTAGGAACAATCTTATTTTTGTAAATGCTTATGATCAGTATTCTTAAGTAAAATTACGAATAAGAAAATAGTATATTGTAGTGTGATCGTATATCGTTGTTATGCATTCACTTAAAAGTGTAACACAATTTTTCAAAATCAACAGAATTGCATTTCGTAATGCAATACGACGCTAGGCGCCCTAATTAAAATAATCCGTCAAAATTTTGTATTTAGGTTAGCAATAACCTTTTTATTTTGTAAAATTTAGGTATAAATACCCATGCAAAATCAAATAAATTCAATTGTTCTAATTTAACAGTTCGTTATAGCGTTTTATTCGCTAAATAAAAAGGCGTTCTATCCGCCTAAATAAATTAAGTAAGTACTATTTCTAGCCGATCTCAGTATTGGCATCAGAAGGAGTATACAGACTTGGCGGACTGAAGCCGAGATTAGTAAATAATTTCACTCATGTAGAAAGATTCATAGGGAATCTTTCCACTCCAAACAAACATTACGTTCTCCACACAACCAATCTAAACTTTGTTACATGGCGATCGTGCCCAAGACGATCCTGCAGTAACCTGCCATTTTTTTCAAACTTCCAAACCAGCAAAAAAAATTTTTTTATGACCCTGCCGGTAAATTCGATTCTGTCAGCTTCTGGGTTCTGCCAAACCCAACCTATGTTAAAGCCAAATTTTCCGGGCGCACACCTCCTAAAAAACCCGCCCACACAATGATCCCTCCTAATATAGACATTAGTTCCGCGCCAATCAGGCCAAAAACAACGTTCACCTTACCCAAAATATAATACGAAGAATTTTAAAATGAAGATAAGGTATGTATCAAAGAATATAGAATGAAAATATTAAAATAGAAATGAAGATTATTTGAGAATACGAAAAGAATAGAAATATTAAAAATATATAAAGATTATTAAAATATATTAAGAATATATACGACGATTAGTAAATAATGTTGAAACGAAAACATAATTGAGTATTAAATAACAGCTATATAAATGAGGAAAAGCGAAAACAAAAAAAAAAGAAAGAAACATATCAACGTAAAAATGTAAATAAATATAAATATTTAAAACAAAAATAAAATTATCATGTATCTCTAAACAAATTAGTGGAAAGGAGGATAGATGAAATTAACATTTCCATAGACAGGATAATTTCTTGCCTAGTTTTTTACCTAGTCAACAAAACTTATAAGAAAGAAACTATTGAAAACAAATTAGAATAATTAGAACATTATAGAACAAGAGTCCATACTATATTAGAAACCAATACAAGACGAGAACAACCGAACTATTAAACAAAATACAAACATTTAAAAAAAAAAAATAAAATAACAAAAGAATTATCAGAGGTCGAATCAACTAAAGAACCTTTAGAAAACATAAACCTAAGCAAAATAGAATGTGCAATGCAACCCAAATTAGATGCCAACCTAGAAACAGCCTCCAAGTCCATACCCACATTTACTGGCAATTACAAAGATATCAACTGCTTCATAAACGTTGTTGAAATGATAAATAAAACCTTAAAAGAAGAAGCCAAACCACAATTAATAGAATACACCTTTTACTGCAAACTGTCCTCAAATGTCCAAACCGCCCTTGCAAGTGACATCCCAACAACACTAGAAGAATTAAAAGCCAAACTTGAAAACAAATACAAATCAAATCAAACAATACCACGATTAAATTCAATATCAAACCAAACAAAACACAAAGGTACTACCACTGGTTTCAAACATAAAATATTAAACATATTAGCAGATCTAAATCGTCTTCAAATCAAAAAACTCAAGTCCACTCCCATTAACAAACAACAATCCGTCATTACCAATTTTGTCGTTTATGATTTTCTCATTTAAGTTCCTGTAGTCAACTATTAGTCGCCATTTTTTTAAGTCTATCTGATTCTTTTGGGTACTAGTAAAAAAGGTGAGTTGTAGAGGCTAATTGAGGGTTCTACAATGTTTTGTTGTAATAATTATTTTACTTGGGTATATATGGTGTCGCTTTGTGTGTGGGGTAATTCATAGTTTTTTACGTATAGTGGTGTGTTGTCGTTTGTTTCCATGTTTTGTGTTTAAAAATTATTTGCTGTCGGTGGTTCATTTTCTTATGGAATATTGTTTGAAATTTTTTGGAGGTTTTTATGAGTTCTTATTTTTGAGAGTTGTTCGCGGTGTCCAGTTTTATGGATTCTAATATTTCTTGGAATCGTTGTTCATTGTGTTAGATGTCTGGTGTTTCGTATGATTTGATAGGCCTTGAGTGGTTCAGTGTTGATATTTAGTGGTGTCGTTCACATTGTATGTGTATATATATATATATATATACATATTGTATACAAGGCAACCGTTCAGCAATTACATTTATGTCAGGAACAATCTTCAAATTAGACCTTTTTCCTTTTTGATGCGCTGGTCGCATGCATATATTAATGGCAAAGTGGCGCCCAACGAAACCATAAGCTAACCGGAGTTACTGCATTACCAACGGCTGACACAGACTAAGCAATAACTGGTTGCTTGGTTAAATGCGTTTTTCTTTGGGGATTTTCTGTTTGATATAGTCATAGCATAAAATGTTTTTATATTCTCTTCAATTCGCTATAATCAGGAAATATTTACTTAAATTTATTTATTCTCTTCAATTCGCTATAATCGGGAAATATTGTAGTTTGATCGCATATTGCTATATGCATCCACTGTGAAGTGTGTCATGCAAATTCAGCATAATTCTTTTTTGCTAAGAGAAAAATAAAAATTATGTCACACTTCAGCTGGCTGAGTATTGCATTGGGCAACGCAATACAATGCCAGGCACCCCCAATTAAAACAATTAACTTTTATCGATGTATGCATAATTTAGCATAAGAATTTATATATAAATAGCACAATAAAATTTAAAGAAAGCAATTGTTTGTTGAAAAGAAATTCACTGCGCTTCATTCGCAACAGCCAAACTACACGGCGTCCTATCCGCCTAAACTTAGTTAGGGACTGTCTCATGCCGAGATCAATTGGCATTTATAAAGAGACAGCTTGACTTGGCGCTTGACATCTTTATAACCTTGAAATGCAATTTCTGGTTTCGATTATTTTATTATTAAGTAAGTGACGCACAAAACCGGGCGTCCCTCTTTTTGCCGCGTACAACACAAAGGTCAATTGAGTTATAGGATTTAAATAGCTACATTAT